>NC_069500.1:71190697-71490697 GCF_027579735.1 Bombina bombina | reverse complement strand
TGCTGATAGACTGTTTGAAATTTATAAACTAACTTTGCCTGAAAATACTGAGGCAGATCATAACAATGAAATATATAAACGTGGGTTACTAAATCGCATTAATCCAGAAATTGGAAAATTGGTTGGTTTGACTGTGTTTTCAAGTAACACTTTTAACAAAATAATTGAATGTCTAAAAAGAGCAGAGTTGTGTAATGAAACTAACAAGGGAATAAAACAGAGAATGTCTGCAGTTGGAAAGCCATTCCCAGATAACAGAGAATGTACTAAAATCATTTCTAACAAGAAAATATTGGTAAAATTGAAGTATTATCTTTGTAAAAAATGGAGACATATTAATGCCAAATTTGTACAAAGACATAATACTGTTGTAGCAACATCTGCTGAACAATTTGAAACTAGTTACAAATTGGAAAATCTAAAAAAGGAACTGGAAAGAGTTAAATTGATTCAAATTACAAATAAAATTACCAGTTCTGAAAATGGGTAAAAAGGGATAACTGCCTCCAAATCATGTCTGGAGTGAGGTTCAGACGTAATGTATATAGTTGCCCAGTTTTTAAAGCAGTCATGAATGGGGGCTCATGATGGAATATATTTTTAATAAATACTGGTGTACCTATATTCATTATTTATACCTCACAAAACCTCCATCTAATCCATTGTTCGTAGGGGGAAAAACAAATTGTGTTGCAAGTTTTTCAAGGTTCATATAAAGATGTTATAAAGTTAAAAATGATATGAATTAGAAGAATATTTAGTGAATTTGTCTGATAAAATGTCAATTTTGGGTTATAAATTTCTCACAAAATATAATGTTTTACTTTATTATGCTAATGGTAAAATATAGTTTAATACAGATGATAAACATTATGTTATTTCTGTTTCACATTATGTTTATAGTCTAAAGAAATCTGACAAGTTAAGTTTACTTGTACATACAAATGCTAAGGTTACAAATATTTTGCAGCCGTTTGCACATGCATTTGCTAAACATAAATATAATTTGGGAAATTGCAAGAGAAGGAGTTTATCACAGGAAATGTACATTTAGCTATAAAAGCAATATCCATATTATTATTATTATTATTATATTATTAAGGAAAGTGAGCCATATGTACAGCAAATTATATATTATTTTACTTGAACAAGGTGTATTGAGAAAATGTAAATCTGCTACTAATTTTACTATTTAGTTTGTACAGAAACCTGATGGAAATTGGCGTTTAACAATTGATTAAGGTAAATTACATCCAGTGACATCTGCCTAGGCATCAAAATGTCAGAGAGGTTCCTACTTTTTCCTTTATCCCTCCAAATACAACGTTTTATTTAAGCCTTGATATAGCAAACAGTTATTGGTTTGTATCTCTGCACCCAAAGTCACAATACAAGTTTGTTTTTAAGTGGAAAGAAGATCTCGTTATGTTTATATCTTCCTATGATCCTGAACAATTCAGCATTACATGAAAGGATTGCTGCTATTCTATCAAGATTGTCAAGACTATTAGCACTTCTGCAATATGTTGATGATTTGTTATGTACTACAGAAACAGCAAAAGAACATTTTAAATTGTTTACAGAATTGTTGAAATTATTGGCAAATGCTGGACTAAAAGTGAATATAAATTAATGCCAATTTTTACAGACAACAGTGAACTTTACAGGAGTGACAATATCATCTGAAAGAAAGACTCCAGATCAACAAAAATGGATGTCATAAAAAGACTGAACATACCTGTGTCAAAGACTGTTTTAAGATCATTTTGGGATTGTTCCAATACCAAAGAGACTTTATTCCAAAGTTTAAAGATTTGGCTGGACACTTGTATGACTTGCTAAAGAAAGAAAACATTTGAGAACTTAAAAAAAGGATGTAATCAATACGATGGTATTGCTTCCATAGACCCCAGAAAAATGTTTCAATTGAAAGTTGCTACTTTAAAAAAGACTTTATCTGCAGTGCTGTGTCAAGAGAAGTTTGGAAAACTGAGATCAGTGACCTATGCATCACGACCTTTTGAAAATAACTGAAGAAAAGTATCCCTGTGTGAGGAACAGTTGTTGTCAGTATTCTGGATATAAGAACATTTTACATAACATTATTTCAAAAAGTGTTATTGCAAAGTTCACATTTTCCTTTGAACTTAATTGTGAAACTAGGAAACAGTATAATTTCATCTGCAAGATTTTAAAAGTGGGTGCTGATGCTAATGAAAAGAAATATAGACATTATAATAAAGGAAACAACTTTGTTGCCAGCATGTTTGCTATATGAAGGTGAACCACATAGTCACTTTTTTGTTTTCTCTTTTTCCTCTCAATTCAAGTTTATATATTTTGGTGCAAAGTACAGATGTTTACTGTGATGGTTCTTTTTATCATAAGGATGGTAAAGCATATACAGGTTTTTCAATAATTTTACCTGATAAAATAGATATGCATTTATGTGAGATACATTATTCTCAATATGCTAAATTGGCTAATGTTTGTTGTACATTGGAACACTAACCAGATATGGCTATTGACATTTATAATAATAGTGCATATGTGATTAATACACTGACAATGCTTCCTTTGTATGTATATAATGGTTTTAAGTCATATGATGAAAGACCATTGGTACATATAAATCTGTTGAAGTATATTTCATATTTGCTAAATAAATGTAAGTTGCCATATGAAATAATTAAAGTAAAAAGCTCACACTAAAAGTGATGAACATAATGAACAAAATAACTTAGCTGATGCTTGTGCTAAAAAGGCTGCAAAACAAGTAAAATTATGGGAGTTCCATAAGGAACCTGAGATTTCTGCAATTACATTAGAAAAATAAAATTAAAAAGATAAAATAAAAATAAAGCAAATTTGGTGTCATTGCAGAATTCTTATATTTCTTATGTAATGTTAAAATAAAGGCATTTAGCAGGGAAACCTTTATCACTGCCAGTATCATGGGCAAATGACAAATTTATAAAATATGAAGAAAATGGAACTTTAATGTGCTTAAATAAGTAAAATATGTTGTTTGTATTTCCAGTTGTTGTATTCCTTAAAGGGACAGTGAACACCAGAATTGTTGTTGTTTTAAAAGATAGATAATCTCTTAATTACCAATTCTCCAGTTTTGCATAACCAACACAGTTTTAATTATACAGGGAGTGCAGAATTATTAGGCAAATGAGTATTTTGACCACATCATCCTCTTTATGCATGTTGTCTTACTCCAAGCTGTATAGGCTCGAAAGCCTACTACCAATTAAGCATATTAGGTGATGTGCATCTCTGTAATGAGAAGGGGTGTGGTCTAATGACATCAACACCCTATATCAGGTGTGCATAATTATTAGGCAACTTCTTTTCCTTTGGCAAAATGGGTCAAAAGAAGGACTTGACAGGCGCAGAAAAGTCAAAAATAGTGAGATATCTTGCAGAGGGATGCAGCACTCTTAAAATTGCAAAGCTTCTGAAGCATGATCATCGAACAATCAAGCGTTTCATTCAAAATAGTCAACAGGGTTGCAAGAAGCGTGTGGAAAAACCAAGGCGCAAAATAACTGCCCATGAACTGAGAAAAGTCAAGCGTGCAGCTGCCAAGATGCCACTTGCCACCAGTTTGGCCATATTTCAGAGCTGCAACATCACTGGAGTGCCCAAAAGCACAAGGTGTGCAATACTCAGAGACATGGCCAAGGTAAGAAAGGCTGAAAGACGACCACCACTGAACAAGACACACAAGCTGAAACGTCAAGACTGGGCCAAGAAATATCTCAAGACTGATTTTTCTAAGGTTTTATGGACTGATGAAATGAGAGTGAGTCTTGATGGGCCAGATGGATGGGCCCGTGGCTGGATTGGTAAAGGGCAGAGAGCTCCAGTCCGACTCAGACGCCAGCAAGGTGGAGGTGGAGTACTGGTTTGGGCTGGTATCATCAAAGATGAGCTTGTGGGGCCTTTTCGGGTTGAGGATGGAGTCAAGCTCAACTCCCAGTCCTACTGCCAGTTTCTGGAAGACACCTTCTTCAAGCAGTGGTACAGGAAGAAGTCTGCATCCTTCAAGAAAAACATGATTTTCATGCAGGACAATGCTCCATCACACACGTCCAAGTACTCCACAGCGTGGCTGGCAAGAAAGGGTATAAAAGAAGAAAATCTAATGACATGGCCTCCTTGTTCACCTGATCTGAACCCCATTGAGAACCTGTGGTCCATCATCAAATGTGAGATTTACAAGGAGGGAAAACAGTACACCTCTCTGAACAGTGTCTGGGAGGCTGTGGTTGCTGCTGCACGCAATGTTGATGGTGAACAGATCAAAACACTGACAGAATCCATGGATGGCAGGCTTTTGAGTGTCCTTGCAAAGAAAGGTGGCTATATTGGTCACTGATTTGTTTTTGTTTTGTTTTTGAATGTCAGAAATGTATATTTGTGAATGTTGAGATGTTATATTGGTTTCACTGGTAAAAATAAATAATTGAAATGGGTATATATTTGTTTTTTGTTAAGTTGCCTAATAATTATGCACAGTAATAGTCACCTGCACACACAGATATCCCCCTAAAATAGCTATAACTAAAAACAAACTAAAAACTACTTCCAAAACTATTCAGCTTTGATATTAATGAGTTTTTTGGGTTCATTGAGAACATGGTTGTTGTTCAATAATAAAATTAATCCTCAAAAATACAACTTGCCTAATAATTCTGCACTCCCTGTACAAGTTTACCTCTATAATTAATTTGTATCTAAGCCTCAGAAGACTGCCCCCTTATTTCAGTTCTTTTGATAGACTTGTAGTTTAGCCAATCAGAGCTGTCTCCATTGTAAATTCATGTGCATGAGTTCAATATTATCTATATGGAACACGTGAACTAATGCCCTATAGTGGTGAAAATACATTTAGATTACAGATGGACTTCAAGGTCTAAGAAATTTACATATGAACCTCCTAGGTTTAGCTTTCAACTAAGAATATCAAGAGAGCAAAGCAAAATTGGTGATACAAGTGAATTGGAAAGTTGTTTAAAATTACATACCCTATTTGAAACATGAAAGTTTATTTTTGGACTTTCCCTTTAAGAATGTGTAGATTAATTTTCAAAAATGTAATTTGCTTCCTATAGGCGGACATTATTCTGCAGATAGAACATGTGACAAAAATACAGAAAGATTTGTAATGGTGGCCACCAATGAAAGATAATATATATATTTTTTTCCCAATATGTTCTAGAAATTTGCCTTGTCTGCAGTTTAATTCTTCAGTCAATATGAATCAATAATTATTAAGATTTTTACTTTTCCCCATGACAAACCTTGGTTACAAATATAAATAGATATTATTTTGTTTTGTTGATTTTTACCTAGAATACTAGAAGAATACATGTATAGTTTAGTGGTAATAGATGTATTCACAAAATGGATTGAGGTTTTTTCCAAAAACAAATCAAGTCGTTTTTATAGTTGCCTAGGTTATTTATTTGAGCTTTTCTCTAGATGGGAATGCCATTTGTAGTAGAAAGTAATAATGAGCCTGCATGTAGTGGGAAAATATTTCAAGGAAATTAATTAATCATTGGGAATTAAGCATAAATTATATATGGCTTATAGACTGCAATCATCAGGAGCAGTAGAAAGGGGTAATAAATACTATAAACAATTATAAACTAAAATTTGTAGTATTAAACTTTCAACATGAAAAAATGTTACATTTATGTTCAATGACCATAAGATCTATCCTACATTCTACTACAGGTGTCACGCCATATCAAGTAATAACTTGTAGATTGAATAAAACATTTGGAAGGACTTTACTTTCAATTGCTACATCAAATTTACAAGGGGCAATAATAAAAATTTGGATAAAACCATAAATTATGCTTACCTGATAGTTTTCTTTCTATGAAGAAAATGAGTATCACAGCATATTGACAATATAAATATGTTGGTAGCTCAAAATAAAAACATATTTTGACAAAATGTTAGACCTTTTGAAATATAATGTAATAGTTTTAGTAATGATAATGAAATTTTATGTCTAAAAAAGTCGCTCATTTGTTCCTAAAATGGCTTATTCTTTTTGTATTTTGGATAAAGATAATCTTATTGTTTTATTTCTTTGAAATAATGAATAAGAAAACAAAAAAAACTATTTTAAATGATATTATATTAAATAATTTTAAAAATATATGAATTAACAGTTACTGCATTTGATTTTTCTTAGAAAGAATCTGAAGAAATACCAAAAAGATGACAACCTATCTTCAAGTTAGGAAAATCCATGTCCTAATGTTGTTATGGCTGATTATGGAGGGTTTTGCTGGGCGAAATTCTTTTGCATTTTCAGAGGACTGCATGGGTATTTTGGGTTTGACTCAGACAACTTCAAGATGGAAATCGTGATTATGGTATCAAAGTCAATGTAACTGAACTAGTTTTTGGAAGATAATCAACAACATCAAAATAAACATTATGTTCCTGAACGTATTAACATAGCATTGGACAAAGGCCGGTCTAATGTTACAAGTTGTACAAAATGGGTTAAATGTGGCAAAGAAACATTTATTTTTAAGTTTATTTTTGCAAAATATGACAGTCAAGGACAATGACATTATTTTGGGAACAAAAGAACGTTACAACATCCGATTGTACTTTAAAAATGTTAATTGTTGTTAAATGTATAATTATTTTGTTTATGCTAATTTTGTATAAAGAGAATAGTGTCAGGTTAGGAAATGTCCAGAAGAAGACCCAAATGCTAGGGTGAACTTAAACAACACCCTTGCACTCTGAGTTTAATCCAGGACGTGACCCCACGACAACCTCCAAAAAACTAAGTACTCACGATATGGAGCAGGGTTAGCCTGTGCCAAAGTAATTCATGATATCAGCCAGATCGACTTCTGAATAAGGAACTGGTTTCAGGAAATGTCTTCCACAGTATCAGGAGAGCAGGGATAGTCCACTTATACTCAGACAGAAGAAGGGTAAAACAGGAAACAGTTAATAATGCAGGAATAGGTCATTTGTTATCAGGCAGTCTGAAGGTTAACACTGTGTAGACAGTCTTTGCAGAGTATGCAACAGGTAATCAGGCAGTTTGAGGGTTAACACTGAGTAGACAGTCTTTGCAGAGTATGCAACAGGTAATCAGGCAGTTTGAGAGTTAACACTGTGTAGACAGTCTTTGCAGAGTATGCAACAGGTAATCAGGCAGTTTGAGGGTAAACACTGTGTAGGCAGAACTTGCAGAATTAACAACATGTAATCAGGTAGTTTGAAGGTTAACACTGTGTTGTCAGAACTTGCAGAGATAGCAACAGGTAAGCTGGTAGTTTGAAGGTTAACACAGATTAATCAGTACTTGTTGAGATTGGCAACAGGATATCAAGCAGTTTGAAGGTTTACACTGAATAATTGTATTTGCAGAGTTTGGAAACAGGTAAACATGCAGATTGAAGGTTTCACAGAAATAACAGTATTTGAATAGTTTGGCAGTACACAGAGTAGTCTGAATATGCAGGGTTTGCAGCAGGTAAACAGGAAGTTTGAAAGTTTCACAAAACAAACAGTACTTGCATTGTTTGGAGACAGGTAATCAGGAGGTTGAAGGTTAATCCAGCATAGTAAATCCTTGAAGAGATTGGCAACAGAAAAGCAGCAGTTAGAGAGATTCCTCAGCGAAATCCTATCAGAAGCCAAAAAGTTAACAAACAATCTGGCACTGGAGAAACAGGAAGCCAAGAATAAAAAGCCTGGTTGTGACATCATCAGGAAGGGGTGGCTCAGACACCTGTCAATCAAGCACACAGAGAGGACTGCAGAGCTTCCCAGCAGCTGAGCGTGACAAATAGTTTATAGAGTAATGTGCTAAACCTTACCGTTACACTATAAGGCCTAGCAAAGGGGTGGACTGTAAGATTTTAATGAGTATATAAATGGTGTCCATATTGTTACAGAGAAGGTTAGTGTGTTCTTATGACTATTTTAATCTCAGGCATGGTGTAATGCTGACCTAGTCAGTAAGCAAGCATATAACATATATGGATATGGGAGTGACAAGTATTGCAAAGGGCTTCAAATAACTCACAATACCTAGTTTGGAACATGGCCAAAAGTGTATTGTCAGCAGTTTTAAAGGGTATAAAAATTAGGGAGAAATAATGGTAGACAGAGTTCATCTTTGGAAGGGAAACACCAACAATACAAGCTGTAACCAGGACTCCCACAAGAAACAAACGGGGTAATATTAATTTTATGTATTATTTCTCTGTTAAATTGTTTTTATGTGTTGAACCTTGTAAACAATAACATGTAATCTTGTTATTTATCTGTTCTTTAATAAATGTGTGATGGTTTAAATAGTTGAAGGTAGTATGGTTGTCTGTTTCTGGAGGGTTTAATAGATATATAGTACGGTATATGAAATTAGTTTGCACAGAGCCCATTATTGATATATGTATATATTAATTTTGCGACGTGGACAGCTTTTAACATAAGATCCTTTGGTTAGTTAAGAGTAATTTCTTACAACTGTTTCCTCTGATGTGTGTTGTCAGAACATAAAGACTATCCTTCTCTGGACTGTGCCTTGCCGGTTGATATTGAGGACCTGTTATGCTGTTACAGGGTCAACCAATTAAATTAGCGGAGTATTGTTTTAACTCGTGTACTTATATTTCTTGTTTTGTATGCTATTGTATTGGTGTTATTTTCTGTTGATCATATTAGTTATAAGAAGTCATAAAGTTTTGTCTACAGAAAAGCATGCCTTATTGGTATTAGTGCACATTGTAGTTTATGTACTTAAATAATGTAACTCTTTAGATAAGCGTCACTCTAAACCTTACAGTATTGTAACCTATTTAATGTCCCACTGAGTATAAAAAAATATGTTTGCACCTTTATAGTTTAAAGAAAATGCTGCAATATATCAGAATATTTTAGACCCTGCACCCTATGGAACATAATGAGGACATGTCTCAGCTAGAAGTTTATATTAATCATACAGAGAAATATTTATTTAGGGAACAGCATAATTATAGTTTATGAAAGCAAATGTATTTTTCCCTTTTATTAATTGGTATGGTATCTGCAATTTGAATTTGGAAATGTCAGATGTTTGTCAAAGAAAGGATTTATCTTACCATAAAGATGTGTTTACCTTTAAGAGATTTTGTAGTTTTAAATAATGTTATGATTGTACTCTTTCCTCATACAGGAGTGTGAGAGAATTTAGGTTGCATAAAATAATTAGTAAACTAGTAGTGTTTATATCAGATGAGATTGTTGACTATTAGGATTATAGTTGGAGAATTATAAACATTATAGATAGTAGCTGTGCAGAATAAAGCAACACTAGGTTCTTTTACATTTAGTAGTTCCAAGTAACCGTGTAAAGAAATTCATTTGAGAGACAATATTTTTATTGACTGTTTTATTTTATTTTTTTCATTTTTTGCTACAGGCCAGGCCTTAGCATAAGTTTTAGCATAGACATTCAGCCTCTTGATGAAGTCTAGCTTAATATTCATGAAGTATCGTTTAAATTGTATAGAGAAGCTGTGAATTATTCTCTGTAAAGTCAATCAATCAATGTATTTAGTTTGTATTATATATCAACAATGTTTTTCCTTGGTTTTAAATGACATAGGATGAGTTAAGCTAAAAGAATTCTGATGCTTACAAAAAAAAGATGAAAGAAGTTTTATTTGGACATAATTGTGATTGTATTGGGGTATGTACTCATCTTGTACTGTTTCTGTTTCCTTCGTAGACTCCTTCTGACTCGAGTGTCTGCTTGCCATGGGGATCCACTGGCTGCCTTGTCTACCCCATGAACAAACCATCAGATTTCCAGCATCTCCCTGTGGAAGAGCACTGGATAAGCACCCCTACTGCAAATAAACTGTATTAAAGCAAATTGTCTGAGGAAGGTGGAGCACTCTAAGAGGACAAAGACTGTTCTTAAAGTGATCAGAGGCCACCTAGAGACAGTTGTGCTGTTACCATGTCATGCTTTAAAAAGAACTGTTGGACATATTGGGGGGGGGGTGCTAGCAATGCAGGTGGAGAAATAAAAGATGCAGCGTTGTTTGGGGGTAGATGGGGGCTGGTTGGGTCTTTGTGCAGATAGACCGGTAGTTTTGGGGATGCTGGAGGGTAGACGGAAAGTATTGGAGAGGCCGCACCTATGTGCAGTGACAAATTGTGCCCTATTAGCCTATAAAATTATAACACGACATGTGAATATTTTGCTCTATAGTATTCTCACATAGAGTCCTGTTACAGTAGTATTAAGCTTATACTGTTGTTAAAGGCTTTACTAATTTTCTGCGCCTGTCTATTTTTATGTTATTCTGTTAGGATAAAAGGGTGGTATGTTAGGAATTGTTAGCATAACTAGCGCCATCTTGTTCTTCGCCGCCATTTTGTCTTAGGTATCCATCTTGTCTAATGAATCTTTTATTATAGTGGTTTATTATGTAGTGAGAAATATGCTGATGTTAGGGAGACTTGCATAGCTAGAATAGCCCTGAGAATGACCCTGACGATGTGCTTGGATGCATTGTTATCTCTACAAGATGGCAAACGGCTTTGATTTGTGCTGGGCTAGGAGGCCCAGTTACTGTTATCTGAAGTTAGGTATTTCTGTAGAAATAACTCCCTAACACTCCTTTTCTTCCAATTATATTTTAAATGAGTTTCTTTGTTCTTGCAGAAATACTATGTAAGATGATGTAATTATGAATATGTCACTTGTTAACACTATATGCTGTAACTCTTGGCTATAAAAAGTGCCTTTCAACTTGCAATAAACAGAATAGCTTTTGGAATCATAGCTGCGTGGTCTGAAATCTATTCTCCTGGATATCCTGAACAGATAAGTACTAATTTCCAGCTGGTACGGTGTGCCCGATGCCCAGTTCTGAACTGACACCCCACCTCCTGAAAACAACACCTAACAATCTGCGATTAGTTGATTTGCACACAGCAACAGCTGCTTCACTTAGATGAACTCCTGTCCATGGTATTGTGTTGTCATTAGCCTAAAGGACGTCTATAGATGTTTACTTTTCACTTTTTCAGGACAGTATACGTTTCTTTTTAAAGTGATGGTAAATCTTCCCAAACTGCTTAACATATTTGGAAAGGTCTTCTCCTAACTAGCATATCGATATGCTTATTTATTACCCAAGTCATCTGTACATTAAATACTTATCTTTTTATTCCTGCTACATTATGTTATTGAATGTAGCCTCTCTCTCAGATTTTTCATGTGGGTTATTTGAGTGGCAGTTCTTTCTAGCCAATCAGAGCGTCACCATGCGCCCCATGTTAATTGATCACAGCACGCTCCTGTGCTTGGCACTCTGCGATCAACTTGAAATTTGCGCAACTGCATCACTGCTTCTAAATAAATTAATCGTCCAATTAATAAATTATGAAAATAATCGTTAGTTGCAGCCCTACACGAGAACATGCTGAGGTAGATGCTTGTTGAAATTTTTTTTATATTTAAAAACCCGCATAATAATGCTGCAACAAGTTTATTTTTAAAAAATGCATATTTACCTTAAAAAAAATGTTACATTTTGAGATACTGTTCCATTTCAGAAGCTTTGACAAAAAAATGAAAAAGCAGAATTTGTGATACAGTTTTTCCATTTATTACAAATTGAAATAAAATAGCTGTATGTATTTCTCTTTTACTTTATTTATAGAAAAACATAGTTCAAAAATACAGCAGCTATTCAGGAAGCCAGATGCCGGTGTAGACACTGGGCTCTGCTCTTTCCCCTCTAATCATAGAAACAAATCCATGTCCACAGTACTCAATAAAAGCCATCCTTATTGCATATTAGTACATTCAAAATGCAGCAATGTTCGGGGCTTAAACTATTATTATTATCAGGTATTTGTAGAGCGTTAACAAATTCTGTAGCACTATAAACATAGGCATGATATGCAAGGTAACATTTATAGGGATCAAGAGGGTAGAGGGTCCTGTCGAGAATTGCACTGTTGTAGGCAGTTCTTATGAAGGTGATCTGCAAACAACTGGGCTCATAGGCTTACATGCTAAGGGGGTTCAAGGGATAAAGGAGGAGAGGAACTGGGGTTAGAAAAGGTTAGCGTATGTTGTATGCATCCCTGAACAGTAGAGTCTTTAGGGAGAGCTTGAAACTTTCAAAACTAGGGGAGAGTCTTGTTGAGCAAGGCAGAGTTCCACAAGATAGTCCAGTCTGGAGAAGTCATGTAGACAGGAATGTGAGGAGGTATCAAGAGAGGAGGAGGTCATGAGCAGAGCGATGACGACAGGAGGAAGAGTATCTGGATACAAGGTCTGAGATATAGGGGAGATCAGTGCAGTTGAGGGTCTTGTACAGGGAGTGCAGAATTATTAGGCAAGTTGTATTTTTGAGGATTAATTTTATTATTGAACAACAACCATGTTCTCAATGAACCCAAAAAACTCATTAATATCAAAGCTGAATAGTTTTGGAAGTAGTTTTTAGTTTGTTTTTAGTTATAGCTATTTTAGGGGGATATCTGTGTGTGCAGGTGACTATTACTGTGCATAATTATTAGGCAACTTAACAAAAAACAAATATATACCCATTTCAATTATTTATTTTTACCAGTGAAACCAATATAACATCTCAACATTCACAAATATACATTTCTGACATTCAAAAACAAAACAAAAACAAATCAGTGACCAATATAGCCACCTTTCTTTGCAAGGACACTCAAAAGCCTGCCATCCATGGATTCTGTCAGTGTTTTGATCTGTTCACCATCAACATTGCGTGCAGCAGCAACCACAGCCTCCCAGACACTGTTCAGAGAGGTGTACTGTTTTCCCTCCTTGTAAATCTCACATTTGATGATGGACCACAGGTTCTCAATGGGGTTCAGATCAGGTGAACAAGGAGGCCATGTCATTAGATTTTCTTCTTTTATACCCTTTCTTGCCAGCCACGCTGTGGAGTACTTGGACGCGTGTGATGGAGCATTGTCCTGCATGAAAATCATGTTTTTCTTGAAGGATGCAGACTTCTTCCTGTACCACTGCTTGAAGAAGGTGTCTTCCAGAAACTGGCAGTAGGACTGGGAGTTGAGCTTGACTCCATCCTCAACCCGAAAAGGCCCCACAAGCTCATCTTTGATGATACCAGCCCAAACCAGTACTCCACCTCCACCTTGCTGGCGTCTGAGTCGGACTGGAGCTCTCTGCCCTTTACCAATCCAGCCACGGGCCCATCCATCTGGCCCATCAAGACTCACTCTCATTTCATCAGTCCATAAAACCTTAGAAAAATCAGTCTTGAGATATTTCTTGGCCCAGTCTTGACGTTTCAGCTAGTGTGTCTTGTTCAGTGGTGGTCGTCTTTCAGCCTTTCTTACCTTGGCCATGTCTCTGAGTATTGCACACCTTGTGCTTTTGGGCACTCCAGTGATGTTGCAGCTCTGAAATATGGCCAAACTGGTGGCAAGTGGCATCTTGGCAGCTGCACGCTTGACTTTTCTCAGTTCATGGGCAGTTATTTTGCGCCTTGGTTTTTCCACACGCTTCTTGCAACCCTGTTGACTATTTTGAATGAAACGCTTGATTGTTCGATGATCATGCTTCAGAAGCTTTGCAATTTTAAGAGTGCTGCATCCCTCTGCAAGATATCTCACTATTTTTGACTTTTCTGCGCCTGTCAAGTCCTTCTTTTGACCCATTTTGCCAAAGGAAAAGAAGTTGCCTAATAATTATGCACACCTGATATAGGGTGTTGATGTCATTAGACCACACCCCTTCTCATTACAGAGATGCACATCACCTAATATGCTTAATTGGTAGTAGGCTTTCGAGCCTATACAGCTTGGAGTAAGACAACATGCATAAAGAGGATGATGTGGTCAAAATACTCATTTGCCTAATAATTCTGCACTCCCTGTATGTCAGAGTCAGAATTTTGTGTCTAATTCTGTAGGCTAAAAGAAGCCAGTGAAAGGATTGGCAGAGAAGTGCAGCAGATGAAGACGTTGCAGCAGTCAAGGTGGGAAAGGATGAGAGAGTGGATTAAAATCTTAGTTGTGTTTTGTGTAAGGAAATGTCAAATTTTATGGATGTTTTTAAGGTGCAAGCGGCAGGAATTGTCCAAAGACTGAATGTGAGGGGTGAAATAAAGATCTGAGTCAAGTGTGACCCCAAGACATCCTGCATGTGGGGTTGCGGTAATGAGCTATTGACATTTATTGAAAAATGGGGTGTGGAAAATAAGAAGCTCAGTTTTGATGAGATTTAGCTTAAAGGATTACTTTCTGTTATAATTTGTAAGCCAAACAACTAACATATTAAAGTTAATAAACATTAATTAAAACCAACTGACCTATATTTTCTCCAGAACGAAGTTTCATAACGTTATAAAAGTTATATCTTTTATTCCCCGATGATGTCACGTTATCCTGCCCACTATTTTCAGCACTTCGTGTTCAAAATACTTAAACTAATGAAGTTGTGTTTAAAGCACCATTTTGAAACTTAGGTATTGTAAACGGATTGGTACAGAGCAAAGGATACCCACGGAGAGGGTTTGGAAAACAATTAAATTTGCAGACAATATTTCTGATATACGGTAGAGATATGTTAATGAAATGCGAAATGCTATTGATAAAAAGCGTATTTGGGGTAGTTAGTTAGTAACAGGCATAGAAAATATTTACTTACAGTGGCCCTTTAAGGTAGTGAGAGAACATTTAGGATGAGATAGACATTTAGTGACACATGTTAGCAAGGAAGGAGATAGGTCTGGTGCAGAGATGTAGATTTGGGTGTCATAAGCATACAAATGATCTTGAAACTCATGGGACTTTATTAAGGAACCTAATGATGACGTGTAGATTGAGAAGAGAAGGGGACCAAGGACAGAGCCTTGCGGTACCCCTACAGAAAGTGATAAAGGGGCAGAGGATGCACCAGAGAAGGCTACACTAAAGGTACAGTTAGACAGATAGGAAGAGAACCATAAGAAGGCTGTGTCGCAAATACTGAAGTATTGGAGGGTTTGGAGCAAGAGAGGGTGGTCAACAGTATCAAAGGCTACAGACAGATCGAGGAGAATTTGCAAAGAAGTGGCCTTTCGATTTTGCTGTAAGTAGGTTGTAACCTTAAAGAACCAGTAAATACAGTAGATTTGCATAATCAACACATGCATTATAAAAAGACAATGCAATAGCACTTAGTCTGAACTTCAAATGAGTAGATTTTTTCTGACAAAGTTATGTATATTTCCACTCCCACTGTATCATGTGACAGCCATTAGCCAATCACAAAGGCATATACGTATATATTCTCTAATTTCTTGCACATGCTCAGTAGTAGCTGATGACTCAAAAAGTGTAAATATAAAAACAAAATTTATGCTTACCTGATAAATTCCTTTCTCCTGTAGTGTAGTCAGTCCACGGGTCATCCATTACTTATGGGATTATAACTCCTCCCTAACAGGAAGTGCAAGAGGATCACCCAAGCAGAGCTGCTATATAGCTCCTCCCCTCTACGTCATACCCAGTCATTCGACCGAAAACCAAATGAGAAAGGAGAAACTATAGGGTGCAGTGGTGACTGGAGGATAATTTAAAATTTAGACCTGCCATAAAAAACAGGGCGGGCCGTGGACTGACTACACTACAGGAGAAAGGAATTTATCAGGTAAGCATAAATTTTGTTTTCTCCTGTTAAGTGTAGTCAGTCCACGGGTCATCCATTACTTATGGGATACCAATACCAAAGCTAAAAGTACACGGATGACGGGAGGGACAGGCAGGCTCTTTACACGGAAGGAACCACTGCCTGAAGAACCTTTCTCCCAAAAACAGCCTCCGAAGAAGCAAAAGTGTCAAATTTGTAAAATTTGGAAAAAGTGTGAAGTGATGACCAAGTTGCAGCCTTGCAAATCTGTTCAACAGAGGCCTCATTCTTAAAGGCCCAAGTGGAAGCCACAGCTCTGGTAGAATGAGCTGTAATTCTTTCAGGAGGCTGCTGTCCAGCAGTCTCATAGGCTAAACGTATTATGCTACGAAGCCAGAAGGAGAGAGAGGTAGCCGAAGCCTTTTGACCTCTCCTCTGTCCAGAATATACGACAAACAGGGAAGAAGTTTGTCGAAAATCTTTAGTTGCCTGCAAATAAAATTTCAGGGCACGGACAACGTCCAGATTGTGCAGAAGTCGTTCCTTTTTTGAGGAAGGGTTAGGGCACAATGATGGAACAACAATCTCTTGATTGATATTCCTGTTAGTAACGACCTTAGGTAAGAACCCAGGTTTAGTACGCAGAACTACCTTGTCTGAATGGAAAATCAGATAAGGGGAATCACAATGTAAGGCCGATAACTCTTCGAGCCGAGGAAATAGCCATTAAAAACAGAACTTTCCAAGATAACAGCTTGATATCAATGGAATGAAGGGGTTCAAACGGAACACCCTGTAAAACGTTAAGAGCTAAGTTTAAGCTCCATGGCGGAGTAACAGTTTTAAACACAGGCTTAATCCTGGCCAAAGCCTGACAAAAAGCCTGAACGTCTGGAACTTCTGACAGACGTTTGTGTAAAAGGATGGACAAAGCTGAGATCTGTCCCTTTAACGAACTAGCGGATAAACCCTTTTCTAAACCTTCTTGCAGAAAAGACAATATCCTAGGAATCCTAACCTTACTCCATGAGTAACTCTTGGATTCGCACCAATGCAAGTATTTGCGCCATATTTTATGGTAAATTTTCCTGGTAACAGGCTTCCTAGCCTGTATTAAGGTATCAATCACTGACTCCGAGAATCCACGCTTTGATAGAATCAAGCGTTCAATCTCCATGCAGTCAGCCTCAGAGAAATTAGATTTGGATGTTTGAAAGGACCCTGCACCAGAAGGTCCTGTCTCAGAGGTAGAGACCATGGTGGACAGGACGACATGTCCACTAGGTCTGCATACCAGGTCCTGCGTGGCCACGCAGGCGCTATTAGAATCACCGATGCTCTCTCCTGTTTGATCCTGGCAATCAATCGAGGAAGCATCGGGAAGGGTGGAAACACATAAGCCATGTTGAAGGCCCAAGGTGCTGTCAGAGCATCTATCAGAACTGCTCCCGGGTCTCTGGACCTGGATCCGTAACAAGGAAGTTTGGCGTTCTGGCGAGACGCCATGAGATCCAGATCTGGTTTGCCCCAACGCCGAAGTATTTGGGCAAAGACCTCCGGATGAAGTTCCCATTCCCCCGGATGAAAAGTCTGGCGACTTAGAAAATCCGCTTCCCAGTTCTCCACGCCTGGGATGTGGATCGCTGATAGGTGGCAAGAGTGAGACTCTGCCCAGTGAATTATCTTTGAGACTTCCATCATCACTAGGGAACTCCTTGTCCCTCCCTGATGGTTGATGTAAGCCACAGTCGTGATGTTGTCCGACTGAAACCTGATGAACCTCAGAGTTGCTAACTGAGGCCAAGCCAGAAGGGCATTGAAAACTGCTCTTAATTCCAGAATATTTATGGGAAGGAGACTCTCCTCCTGAGTCCATGATCCCTGAGTCTTCAGGGAGTTCCAGACAGCGCCCCAACCTATCAGGCTGGCGTCTGTTGTTACAATCGTCCAATCTGGCCTGCTGAAGGGCATCCCCTTGGACAGATGTGGCCGAGAGAGCCACCATAGAAGAGAATTTCTGGTCTCTTGATCCAGATTCAGCATAGGGGACAAATCTGAGTAATCCCCATTCCACTGACTTAGCATGCACAATTGCAGTGGTCTGAGATGCAGGCGTGCAAAGGGTACTATGTCCATTGCCGCTACCATTAAGCCGATTACCTCCATGCATTGAGCCACTGACGGGTGTGGAATGGAATGCAGGACACGGCAAGCATTTAGAAGTTTTGTTAATCTGTCTTCTGTCAGGTAAATTTTCATTTCTACAGAATCTATAAGAGTCCCTAAAAAGGGAACTCTTGTGAGTGGCAATAGAGAACTCTTTTCTTCGTTCACTTTCCACCCATGTGACCTTAGAAATGCCAGTACAAACTCTGTATGAGACTTGGCAGTTTGGAATCTTGACGCTTGAATCAGAATGTCGTCTAGGTACGGAGCTACCGATATTCCTCGCGGTCTTAGTACCGCCAGAAGAGAGCCCAGAACCTTTGTAAAGATTCTTGGAGCTGTAGCTAACCTGAAGGGAAGAGCTACAAACTGGTAATGCCTGTCTAGGAAGGCAAACCTTAGGTACCGGTAATGATCTTTGTGAATCGGTATGTGAAGGTAGGCATCCTTTAAATCCACTGTGGTCATGTACTGACCCTTTTGGATCATGGGTAAGATTGTCCGAATAGTTTCCATTTCGAACGATGGAACTCTTAGGAATTTGTTTAGGATCTTTAAATCCAAGATTGGTCTGAAGGTTCCTTCTTTCTTGGGAACCACAAACAGATTTGAGTAAAACCCTTGTCCGTGTTCCGACCGCGGAACCGAATGGATCACTCCCATTAGTAAAAGATCTTGTACACAGCGTAGAAACGCCTCTTTCTTTATCTGGTTTGTTGACAACCTTGAAAGATGAAATCTCCCTTTTGGAGGAGAAGCTTTGAAGTCCAGAAGATATCCCTGAGATATGATCCCTAACGCCCAGGGATCCTGGACATCTCTTGCCCAAGCCTGGGCGAAGAGAGAAAGTCTGCCCCCTACTAGATCCGTTTCCGGATTGGGGGCCCTCACTTCATGCTGTCTTAGGGGCAGCAGCAGGTTTTCTGGCCTGCTTGCCCTTGTTCCAGGTCTGGTTAGGTTTCCAGCCCTGTCTGTAGCGAGCAACAGTTCCTTCCTGTTTTGGAGCGGAGGAAGTAGATGCTGCTCCTGCCTTGAAGTTACGAAAGGCACGAAAATTAGACTGTCTAGCCCTTGGTTTGGCTCTGTCTTGAGGCAGGGCATGGCCCTTACCTCCGGTAATGTCAGCGATAATTTCCTTCAAACCGGGCCCGAATAATGTCTGCCCTTTGAAAGGTATGTTAAGCAATTTAGATTTAGAAGTCACATCGGCTGACCAGGATTTTAGCCACAGCGCTCTGCGCGTCTGAATGGCGAATCCGGAATTCTTAGCCGTAAGCTTAGTTAGATGTACTACGGCATCAGAAATAAATGAATTAGCTAGCTTAAGGGCTTTAAGCTTGTTTATAATCTCATCCAATGGAGCTGTTTCAAGGGTCTCTTCCAGAGACTCAAACCAGAATGCCGCCGCAGCCGTGACAGGCGCAATGCATGCGAGGGGTTGTAATATAAAACCTTGTTGAGTAAACATTTTCTTAAGGTAACCCTCTAACTTTTTATCCATTGGATCTGAAAAGGCACAGCTATCCTCCACCGGGATAGTGGTACGCTTAGCCAGAGTAGAAACTGCTCCCTCCACCTTAGGGACCGTCTGCCATAAGTCCCGTGTGGTGGCGTCTATTGGAAACATTTTTCTAAATATAGGAGGGGGGGAAAAGGGTACACCGGGCCTATCCCACTCCTTGGTAATAATCTCTGTAAGCCTCTTAGGTATAGGAAAAACGTCAGTACACGCCGGTACCGCATAGTATCTATCCAGCCCACATAATTTCTCTGGGATTGCAACCGTGTTACAATCATTCAGAGCCGCTAATACCTCCCCTAATAATACACGGAGGTTCTCAAGCTTAAATTTAAAATTTGAAATGTCTGAGTCCAGTCTATTTGGATCAGATCCGTCACCTACAGAATGAAGCTCTCCGTCTTCATGCTCTGCCATTTGTGACGCAGTATCAGACATGGCTCTAACATTATCAGCGTACTATGTTCTCACCCCAGAGTGGTCGCGTTTACCTCTAAGTTCTGGCAATTTAGATAAAACTTCAGTCATAACATTAGCCATGTCTTGGAAAGTGATTTGTAATGGCCGCCCTGATGTACTTGGCGTCACAATATCACGCACCTCCTGAGCGGGAGATGCAGGTACTGACACGTGAGGAGGGTTAGTCGGCATAACTTTCCCCTCGTTGTCTGGTGAAATTTTCTTGACATGTACAGATTGGCTTTTATTTAAAGTAGCATCAATGCAATTAGTACACAAATTTCTATTGGGCTCCACATTGGCCTTTGAACATATTGCACAAAGAGATTCCTCTGTGTCAGACATGTTTAAACAAACTAGCAATTAGACTAGCAAGCTTGGAAAATACTTTTCAAAACAATTTTCAAGCAATATAAAAAACGTTACTGTGCCTTTAAGAAGCACACAAAAACTGTCACAGTTGAAATAACAATGAACCGGATTAGTTATAGAAACCAAATTTTTACAGAAAATGTATTAATTTAGCAAAGGAATGCACCCACTAAATGGATGATTAACCCCTTAATACCAAAAAAACGGGTAACAAATAAAATATATACGTTTTTATCACAGTCAAAACACAGTCTCACAGGTCTGCTGTGAGTGATTACCTCCCTCAAAACTAGTTTTGGAGACCCCTGAGCTCTGTAGAGACGTCCTGGATCATGCAGGGAGAACAAGGAAGACTTGTGACTGAATTTCTACTGCGTAGAAAAGCGCCAAAATAGGGCCCTCCCACTCCTAATACAACAGTGGGGAAGCTCAATAAACTGATTTTATTTAAAACAAACGACAGCCAAGTGGAAATTAATGCCCATAAAATTTTTCACCAAGTACCACAGAGCTAAAACGATTAACAAGCCAGTAAACGTTTTAAATATAAATACATGAAAAGTTATAAAAAAGCCTGTTGCTAGTCGCTTTTACTGCAGAAAGGCTATAAGTTATATGTATACAGTATTTTCTTAGTGAAGTGCCATTCCCCAGAAATACTTCAGTGCCAACATACATACATAACAGCCTGATACCAGTTGCTACTACTGCATTTAAGGCTGTACTTACATTTTATCGGTATTAGCAGTATTTTCTCAGTCAATTCCATTCCTTAGAAAATAATATACTGCAACATACCTCTTTGCAGGTGAACCCTGCCCGCTGTCCCCTGTTCTGAAGTTACCTCGCTCCTCAGAATGGCAGAGAACAGCAAATGGATCTTATTTACGTCCGCTAAGATCATACACAAACTCAGGCAGATTCTTCTTCTAATGCTGCCTGAGAAAAAACAACACACTCCGGTGCCGTTTAAAATAACAAACTTTTGATTGAAGAAATAAAAACTAAGTTTTAATAACCACTGTCCTCTCACACATCCTATCTATTAGTTAGGTGCAAGAGAATGACTGGGTATGATGTAGAGGGGAGGAGCTATACAGCAGCTCTGCTTGGGTGATCCTCTTGCACTTCCTGTTAGGGAGGAGTTATAATCCCATAAGTAATGGATGACCCGTGGACTGACTACACTTAACAGGAGAAAAGACTGTACACATTTAGTTAATGAAAAAAATGGTGAAGTTGTTGAAAATTGCTGCATTATCTGAATCATGAAAGTTTAATTTTGACTTGAGTGTCCCTTTAAGGATTGCTGTCTCTGTGGAGTGTTGGGGACGAAATCCATATTGCAGTGGGTGATTAAGGGTAGTTAAGCATTAACCCTTTCGCGACCGGGCTAAAAAGTCTACATCGGAAGAGCGTTCCGATGTAGACAAATTGAAATCACGCGATCATGCAAACGATCGCAAGATTTCAATTATGGGATCGGGTCTGGGGGGCATCCCTACGACGCTAGGAACACCCTCCAGACCGCGATCAATTCCTGCAAGCGCAGTAGGCTTCAGGACAGCCGTTAGCTATGACGTTGTATTCCGTCATAACGGCTTTAAAGCTTTAACCCCTTAATGACCGGACCATTTTTCAGTTTTCTTACCCTTAATGACAATGGCTATTTTTACATTTCTGCAGTGTTAGTGTTTAGCTGTAATTTTCCTCTTACTCATTTACTGTACCCACACATATTATATACCGTTTGTCTCGCCATTAAATGGACTTTCTAAAGATACCATTTTTTTCATCATATCTTATAATTTAATATAAAAAATATATAAAATATGAGGAAAAAAACACACTTTTTCTAACTTTGACCTCCAAAATCTGTTACACATCTACAATCACCAAAAAACACCCATGCTAAATAGTTTCTAAATTTTGTCCTGAGTTTAGAAATACCCAATGGTTACATGTTGTTTGCTTTTTTTGCAAATTATAGGGCAATAAGTACAAGTAGAACTTTGCTATTTCCAAACCACTTTTTTTCAAAATTAGCGCTAGTTACATTGGAACACTGATATCTGTCCGGAATCCCTGAATATCCCTTGACATGTATATATTTTTTTTAGAAGACAACCCAAAGTATTGATTTATGCCCATTTTGGTATATTTCATGCCACCATTTCACTGCCAAATGCGAGCAAATAAAAAAAATTGTTCACTTTTTCACAAATTTTGTCACAAACTTTAGATTTCTCACTGAAATAATTTACAAACAGTTTGTGCAATTATGGCATAAATGGTTGTAAATGCTTCTCTGGGATCCCCTTTGTTCAGAAATAGCAGACATATATGGCTTTGGCGTTGCTTTTTGGTAATTAGAAGGCCGCTAAATGCAGCTGCGCACCACACGTGTATTATGCCCAGCAGTGAAGGGGTTAATTAGGGATCTTGTAGGGACCTTGAAGGGTTAATTTTAGCTTTAGTCTAGTGTAGTAGACAACCCAAAGTATTGATCCAGGCCCATTTTGGTATATTTCATGCCACCATTTCACCGCCAAATGCGAGCAAATAAAAAAAAAAGTGACATTTTTCACAATTTTAGGTTTCTCACTTAAATTATTTACAAACAGCTTGTGCAATTATGGCACAAATGGTTGTAAATGCTTCTCTGGGATCTCCTTTGTTCAGAAATAGCAGACATATATGGCTTTGGCGTTGCTTTTTGGCAATTAGGAGGCCGCTAAATGCTGTTGCGCACCACACTTGTATTATGCCCAGCAGTGAAGGGGTTAATTAGGTAGCTTGTAGAGAGCTTGCAGGGTTAATTTTAGCTTTAGTGTAGAGATTAGCCTCTCACCTGACACATCCCACCCCCTGATCCCTCCCAGACAGCTCTCTTCCCTCCCCCACCCCACAATTGTCCCCGCCATCTTAAGTACTGGCAGAAAGTCTGCCAGTACTAAAATAAAAGGTGTTTTTTTTTGTTTGTTTTTTAATTATTCAGCTGTGATGGACCCCTGCCTTAACCTCCAACCTCCCTGATCCCCCCCAAACACCTCTCTAACCCTCCCCACCTACCTATTTGCCACCATCTTGGGTACTGGCAGCTGTGCCAGAGCAGTTGTTCTTGGCAATAACTTGCCCAGAACATCCAGACCAGAGGTCTCTCAGAAGATAGATAATGGAGTGATTTGTCAGTGTTTGTAACCATAGTTACTGATCAGCTGATTATTTCACCTGTGCTCTAGTTCAGATATCATGAAAATTGGTCTTGTTGGGGGGTCCTGAGGACTGGAATGCAGAAACACTTATTTATGTTACTTAGTGACAAGACCATTTCTCAATTTTCTTATCGATAAGGACCAGGGCTGTTTTTACATTTCTGCAGTGTTTGCGTTTAGCTATAATTTTCCTCTTACTCATTTACTGTATCCACACATATTATATACCGTTTTTCTCGACATTAAATGGACTTTCTAAAGATACCATTATTTTCATCATATCTTATAATTTACTAGCATTATTACTATGATGAATCCACCAAAAAAAAAAAACATGCTAAATAGTTTCTAAATTTTGGCCTGAGTTTAGAAAAAAAACAATGTTTCCATGTTCTTTGCTTTTTTTGCAAGTTATAGGGCAATAAGTACAAGTAGCACTTTGCTATTTCCAAACCAATTTTTTTCTCTCAAAATTAGTGATAGTTACATTGTAACACTGATATCTGTCAGGAATCCCTGAATAACCCTTCACATATCTATATTTTTTAAAAGATAACCTAAGGTATTAAACTTGGGGTATTTTGACTCTCTTCATGCAACTATTTTACCACCAATCTCTGCCAAACTTTGAAGAAAAAAATGTGGTGATTTTTTGGCACACATAGCAATTTAAGAATACATTTACTGAGAACTTTAAGGGTTACTTCTAAAGAACACCACAATATGTGTTCAGCAACATCTCCTAAATCCGGTTAAGAAAACAAAATATCTGGACCCTAGTCTATTCTAAAATTCCTCTAAGCCTACTCACAGTATTAGACTGTGATCTCTCTAACACGGTTATAAACTAGACAAAGTGAAAAAAGAGGAAATGAGTGGCGCTATTGGAGCTGAGGAATTAAGAGGTTATAAGAAGTTAAGTGTCAAATGTAGTAGATTATGCTGAGTGTCAAATATAACTGAGCTATATAGCGAGAATAATTAAACTAAGTGTACAATTTCCCGTAGGGGGGCATAGGAAATTAGCACAAGAAATCAGCACATATAGTTATCAATCAGAAATATATATTTAATATACACACTTAGTAAAAAATAACTGATAAAGATCAAATGTAGCATAAATATACAGCATACAGAGTGGCCACAACTTTAAAAAAAATAAAATAAAATACTATTCAAATATATTTGGACAGTGTCTTATATAGAGACACATATAAAGAAAGCAGTGCAGTTATTCAAATACAAATATAATGAAGCAATGAATAACACAATCCTTGCCAGAAAATGAAATTTATATCTTTAAAAAAAAAACATGTCTTAAAATAATCTTCATAACCCCATCAATGAGGATTTTGGTGCAATATGTAGAGTTATAGCGTAAGACCCACTTAGTATTTTAAAATGTTCCCAAAGTGCTGGGATATTGTCAAATAAGATTTATTTTATCGAAAGAGATACGGAGCTCCATGGATATGAGTCAATACTATGTAACACACTCCTTATTGGTATCGAAGGCTGATATAAAGAGTAACAATTATAGCTCAAATAGCATCAATGTCAGCTTGGATTCCCGTTACATATGCAGAGAGTATTACGTTATAGATACTGTCACTTTAAAGTTGTTCTGCTATATATCAAGTCCTTTTTAAGTTGGAAAAGAAATTTGCAGAAAAGTAACTGATCGGTCAGTATCGTGGTCTTACCAGATTTCTGAATTGGCTATTTAGATCCTCTTTAGCGGACACACTTTGTAGCAGACTTTCCTAGCTATTACTGTTGTCCTCACTTGGTGCTGTCAATGGTAGCGGGAAAAGTTCAGCATCTTCACTGCCTGTGTTGTCGGCTCGGTCATCTGACCTTTAGTAAGCCAATCAGGAAACCAGATAAGAGTTCCTATTGTAAATTCAAAACGGCACAAATCTTTTGATGTCAAGTCCCTTATGAATTAAAAACAAGTCACTTCTTCAACGCGTTTCGGCATGTGCTGCCTTTATCAAGATGACTTGTTAAAGCTTGTCAGCTTCTATTTATATCCGTGTTACCCATATTGCCGTTTTCCATTCTTAAAGGGGTATTCACTCTCTGCATTCGTAAAAGGTATATTTCCCTTATATCAGAAAGTGGGTATTATTAATTCCTTAGTTTTTTTATTAGTGTTTATTTAACATCATAATTCCAAAAAAATATTTATATAACTATCTGAGCTGATTTCTTATGCTGATTTCCTATGCCCCCTTACGAGAAATTGTACACTTACTTTAATTATTCTCGCTATATAGCTCAATTATATTTGACACTCAGCATAATCTACTACATTTGACACTCAACTTCTTATAACCTCTTAATTCCTTCAATAGCACCACTGATTTCCTGTTTTTTTTTCACTTTATCTCCTGAGTTCAGTGATACCACCCATGTATAGGTGTGTCGGGTTCTCTGGGGGTTAAAATGCCTTATTTTTAGGGGGCAGCAATACAAATGGAGACCGGCAATGGGTTATTTCCCTCCTGGGATCTGATGCACAGTGAACAAGCTGGCAACCTCCAGCCCACAAATTCAAAAATCCAATACTCCACAGCACCATGAATATTTACAAATCTTCTTTTATTAAAGCATAAGCATTTGTTTTTCTTTGCCTCCCCCCTCCCCTAGCTCACCTGTAGTAGGTGGGTCAATGTAGATAAAGTCAGTATACGTTGTTCTAAAAATAATAGGCGTAGAGTTAGATAGAGCGCAGAAGGAAGTTTGTGTTGAATGGAATAATACAAAGGTGGTCTGGGGGTGCCAGAGAATACCCTCGGATTACAAAGATCTTTGGATAATACGGAGATGTGTGTGGTAGCGGAAAACTGTTTAATTCTGTATGGAAGCTTGGTATTAGTGTCCCTCTCTCTGTATTATGTGTAATAGTTGGAGTCTGAGAGGTATAGGAAGTTGCCACACTATAATATATAATGTAATAATTTTTCTGTAGACTCAGTGTGACACTTTCATTGGATCTTTTGTTTAAGTGAAAAATGTAATAAGAATTAATTCATTACTTAGGAAATGGTTATGATTGTTAAAATTTCTTTTCTTTCAAAAAAAAAAAAAAAAAGCATAAACAGCACAGGTATGCAACGTTTTGGGATCACAGTCCCTTAATCATGCATGATTTGCCATGAACTTGCATATATTTAAAAAGTTGACACGCCAAGGTATTGTATATTGAGTGTTTTGATGACTTTGATGCAACTGTTTTAACCCAAACAAAATTGAGAAGTGTGTGGTTGTAATTTTTTATTTTTACACACACCATGATTTGTGATTTAGGAGAGCCTGTTATAAGTTATTACAAGAAAACACTCATGGTTGTTTTCTGCAAGGCCTCCTGAGTACACCCATGTCCCCTATGCATAGGTTTGCCAGGATTTTGGGAAGGTTCAGTTACAATTGTAATTTGAGTTATAATTGAGAGTATTTCTTCTGATAGGCATATCTTTAGTTTGGGGCCTATCACATACCCCAGTTTTATTTATTGCCATGAAAGTGTATATATTTAAAAACGTTGACACTCCCAGGTATTGTATATGGTGTGCTTTGATGCAACTGTTTTAGCCAAAAAAATTGGAGACAGTGTATTGTGGTAATTTTTACACACACATTGCTTTTTGACTATTATTTAGGAGAGCCTGTTGTAAGTTATTGCAGTTAAACACTCCAGGTTGTTTTCTGCAACACCTACTCATTACACCCATGCATAGATTTACCAGGATTTTCAGAAGGTTCAGTTACAATTGTATGACTTGTAATTTGAGTTGAAATTGAGAGTATTTCTTCTGATAGGCCTATCGCATACCCTAGTTTTATTTATTACCATGAAAGTGTATATATTTGAAACGTTAACACCCCAAGGTATTGTATATGGAATGCTTTGATGCAACCGTTTTAGCCAAAAAAATTGGAGACAGCGTATGGTGGTAATTTTTTAATTTTTACACACTCATTGTTTTTTTACTATGATTTAGGAGAGCCTGTTGTAAGTTATTGCAAGAACACACTCCAGGTTGTTTTCTGCAAGGCCCCCTGAGCACAACCATGTCCCCTATCCATAGGTTTGACAGGGGTTTTGGTAAAATACAGCACCAATTTTAGAACTTATAAAAAATAGAGCAGTGAAATGTAAATATCTGGAACAGTAGAAGTAAAAAAACAAAACTCAGTAACAGTAAACGTAACCAAAAAAAGGAAAGTTATGCTTACCTGATAAATTGATTTCTTCTACGATACGACGAGTCCACGGATTCATCCTTACTTGTGGGATATTATCCTCCTGCTAACAGGAAGTGGCAAAGAGCACCACAGCAGAGCTGTATATATAGCTCCTCCCTTCTCTCCACCCCCACTCATTCGACCGAAGGTTATAGGAAGAGAAAGGAAAAACTAAAAGGTGCAGAGGTGACTGAAGTTTTGAACACAAAAATATAATCTGTCTAATATGACAGGGAGGGCCGTGGACTTGTCGTATCGTAGAAGAAATCAATTTATCAGGTAAGCATAAATTTCCTTTTCTTCTACTAGATACGACAAGTCCACGGATTCATCCTTACTTGTGGGATACAATACCAAAGCTACAGGACAAGGATGAATGGGAGGGACAAGACAGATACCTAAACAGAAGGCACCACTGCTTGAAAAACTTTTCTCCCAAAAATAGCCTCAGAAGAAGCAAAAGTATCAAATTTGTAAAATTTGGAAAAGGTATGGAGGACCACGTCACAGCCTTACAAATCTGTTCAACAGAAGCATCCTTTTTAAAAGCCCATGTGGAAGCCACCGCTCTAGTAGAATGAGCTGTAAGCAGTCTCGTATGCCAAACGGATGATGCTTTTCAGCCAAAAAGAAAGAGGTAGCCGTAGCTTTTTGACCCCTACGCTTTCCAGAATAAACAACAAATAGAGAAGATGTTTGACGGAAATCCTTGGTCGCTTGTAAGTAAAACTTCAAGGCACGAACCACGTCCAAGTTATGTAACAGACGCTCCTTCTTAGAAGAAGGATTAGGACATAGAGAAGAAACAACAATTTCCTGATTAATATTCTTATTTGAAACAACCTTAGGAAGGAATCCAGGTTTAGTATGCAAAACCTATACAACACAAGTATTACAGTTCAGCATATTCAGGATAGAGAGAGAGAGATGATGAAATATTAAAATATCACTTTATTGAGTTTTCATTAAAACAGTCCTGGCACAGCACATTTAGAGACTACATTGCTGAGGCGTTTCCTGCCTCACTGGCAGTTCATCAGAGCACCGGGAAAACACTACAATCAGCTGTTTAATCAATTTTGAAAGTCTGAAAAGCCCAATCACATTGCGGTAAAAAAAAACAAAGCACACCTGTATTTTAACCATTTCATGCCTATTACCACAATAGACAGTGTTGAAAAATAGCCTTTTCAAACCCTCACAACCAACAGCACAATTAAAGATACAACATTAAAAATAACAAAAGTATAATACAAATAAGTTTAAAAGAACTAGCATGGGAACTTAATATCTTTATACCTTAAGAATATCGAAAAGGAACACATACAGTATTCCACAATTGTTAAGCTTTGTTAGCAGTTAGCAATAATAGCGATAGAACATAAAGGAAAGCCATTTCATACTAAAAGTTTAAAAAGATAAATGCAAATAGTTAACATGACTGCCATTAATATATGTCTCTAAATGAATAGTTTGCTATATTGCACTTGACATTTTCAACATTCAACAAATTAATCAAAAATAGACACAACAACGAAACATGCTAACAGTATAGCCACATAGATACATTCGTAATTTAGTGAAAGAGAGTATCTGACCAAACCTTAAAGGGACATAATACTCATATACTAAATCACTTGAAACTGATGCAGTATAACTGTAAAAAGCTGACAGGAAAATATCACCTGAGCATCTCTATGTAAAAAAGGAAGATATTTTACCTCACAATCTCCTCAGCTCAACAGAGTAAGTTCTGTGTAAAAAGTTATACTCAGCTGTTGCTCAGATGAAGGTAAAAAAAATAATTAAAAAATGAAGAAATGAACAGCAGCCAATCAGCATCAGCAGTGCTGAGGCCATGAACTCTTTTACTGTGATCTCATGAGATTTGACTTAACTCTCATGAGATTTCATAGTAAGCTTCCTTTACCTGATTGGTGAAATAATATGAGAGTTCACGAGGCTCATCCCCTAAGCTGTCCCAGGACAGACATACTAATATGCTGCTTAGAAATCCTTTACAATGGGAGGTGGTTACTGAGGAACTTTTGAGGTAAAATATCTTTCTTTTTTAAAATAGATGTTCAGGAGATATTTTCTAGTCAGCTTTTTACAGCTATGCTGCATGACTTTCTAGTGTTTAAACATTTGGGTATTATGGCCCTTTAAGTATTACCAAAACCATTTCAAAGGGTATGAAATGTAAGTTAATCATTATATTTAATATAAGTACTTACTTAAAATACAGACTAAAAGTATTCGATTAAATGACACAGAAAGTTTATAAATCTCTCTATCAATGAAGAGTTTTACATCGCTGATCTTATTGATCCCAAAGGGGTATCCCGTTTTTAGAGTGTATATCCAAAATATTTCTCTTTTTGCTAGAGCCTGATATCTATCTCCTCCTCTAGCTCCCAGTGAGACCTGTTCAATCCCTTGATATACAAAATGACCTAGTCTCTATTGGTATGTTCAAAGAAATGTTTAGCAACTGGGGTCTTAGGGGTCTCTGCTTCTAAAGATAATAAATGCTCTCTTATTCGATCTTTGAGATTCCTGGAGGTGAGACCCACATATTGAAAATTACAAAGTGTGCAGGTGATAAGATAAACTACGTATATGGAATTACTGTTTATAGATTCTCTTATTTTATAGGATAATTTTGTCTGTGTAGATGTAAAACTATCTCCCACCAAGGTATAATCACAACATTTACAGGGTTTTACACCACACTTATGGAAACCAATATTAGTAGGGAGCCATCTATTCATTCTATTGTCCCTTATCTTATTTTTACATCCAAAATTTTTCCTTATTTTATCACCTATAGTATCAGACCTGCTGGCAATAAAATTACAATTTCCAGAAATCTATTTTAGGTCAATATCTCTCTCTAGAAGTGGCAATCTAGTTTTGATTATATTGCAGAGCTCATTAAATTGCCTACTATATTTTGTGATAAAATTAATCCCTTTGTTTTGCTTTCGTCTATTATCAGTATTTGTATAAATACGTTCTTTTAATAGATCGTTCCAGTCAAAATTGGATACCACTAGAGACATTTCTTTTAAGGTCTTTTAAGGTCATAGCCTCTATCAACTAGGCGCTCTGTCAAATTGTTGGCATGTTTCCAATAGTCACTTATATTAGTGCAATTCCGCCTGAGTCTGATGTACTGGCTCTTTGGTATACCTTTTTTCAAATGATTAGGATGCAAGGAATCTGCCCTAAGAATAGTGTTGCCACTAATTTCTTTCCTGTACACCTCTGTGAGTATCGTTCGATCATCACTACTCAACTGTAAATCAAGGTAAGGTATACTAGTGTCAGAGGCACTGAAGGGGAATTTCAGATTATCCTCATTGAAATCGAGTTAATCTATAAAATTATTTAATTCTCCCTCAGTACCTTCCCATACCAGAAGAATATCATCTATGTACCTTGTGTACATTTTTATATTCTTCTGAAACATATTGTTTTCACTAAAGATTTTCATCACCTCAAAAAATGCTAGATAAAGATTCGCATACGATGGGGCAAATTTTGCCATATCGCTGTTCCTCTAAACTGTACAAAGAACTCTCCATGAAACATGAAGAAATTTCTATTCAGCAAAAAAGTAATGGCTTGTAGAATGTACTCAATCAGTTCAGCGTTATATCCTGAATACCTTTCCAACATCTTTTTTTATAGCATTTATTCCTAAGGTGTGTGGTATACAGGAATAAAGTGAGACAACATCTATAGTAACAAATAAATACCCTTTTTTCCATTGGAAATCTTGAATAAGCCTAATCAGATGTTTAGTGTCTCTGAGAAACCCAGGTAAAGATTGCACTATTGGTTGTAATTGAGCATCTACCCATTGCCCTAATTTCTCCCCCAGGGAGCCAATTGCAGAAATAATTGGTCTCCCTGGAGGGTCAACAAGGGATTTGTGTATCTTAGGTAAATATTTAAAAATGGATACCCTTGGATTTTCGACAAAGATATATTCACTTTTTTAGCTGTAAGTATTGAATATCCCATACCCAAATCTAATAGATGTCTTAACTCTTTCTGAAATTTGATAGTTAGATTAAATGTCAGCTTTTTATACGTACCAGTATCACCTAGTTGCCTATATGCTTCTTTAAAGATAATCTGTGTTATTTAAGACAACAATAGAGCCCCCTTTATCAGAGTCAACAATCACTATATCCTGATTATTCTTTAATCTCATTAATGCTCGTCTCTTTATTGCTCAAATTTTTATAGATATAGTTACCAGATTTGTCACTGTTACTTACTTTATCTGATAGTGAAATGAGATCTTGTTCAAGAATGGAATGGAAAAGCTCAATAATATAATTTCTAGCATTTACTGGATAAAAAGTACTAGGTTTGGACGCTTTAATCAATCTTTGTTTAATAAAGCTGCCAGTATTGGTATCAATATCCTGTAGCTCACACAGAGACACGATGTCACATAGATCTCTGAAGTTACAAATGTCATTCAGAACTAATGTGTCTCTCTGTGTGCCACAGGGCCGATCTACTGCATCCAAATTTTTGAAGTGTTTAGTTAATGTTATTTTGCGAACACATTTATTAATGTCCAAAATCGTTTCAAAAAGATTAAAGTCCCTAGTAGGTGAAAAACCTAGTCCCTTTGCAAGTACTGAGATTTCACTGTCATCCAATATAGTCGACGAGAGATTTATTATTTGTTGTTTTTCTTCTTCCACTGTGTTCTTCGACTCGGATATCTGGGTATCGCTTGTCCTGTCACCAGGTTCTCCTCTGATGTTTCTTTGTGTTTTTCTTTTGCACTTGCCACAGGATTCACCCCGTTTTTTGGCTTTGCTCCTAATCTCCGTGTCCAGCGTCGCTCTAATCGGTGTGGAAGTAGTTGGTGTATTTATATCAGGTGTAACTGGTGCTGAAACAGAGCTTGAATTAGTTTAGTCACTTTCCTTTGGTTATTATTTTTGCTGGTGTTCTTATGTTTATTGTTCTTATTTCTTTGTGCCCTTCTTTCAGTATTCCAACTGTATACTATATCCAGTTCAAAATCCCTGGTATCTCTCTCGTATTTTTTACATTTATGGTCAGACAGTTCCATACTGTTTTTTCTAATGTTTCATCAAGTTGATTTTGAAAAGGTATCAGTTTCTCATCATCTTTAAATGCCTCAAGTTGTTGATCCATACTTTCAAGTTCAGTCAGTATACTTTCTCTCTGTTCTTTTTGAACTTAACTAATTTCTCCATTAATATCAATGAGCAATTTTTTCATACGTAACCCCTAGGGATTCTTTTTTCTTCCAGGTATTGCTCCAGAAATTCTATGTCCCACCAGAGTTTAAGTTCTTTAATGTGTGTCTTTTCTTTATTCGCATATAAAGTTCCCAAATCTAGTTTACTCTCATTTTGTGCTGTGCCTTTAAATAGCTGTTCAAATCTCTCTCTCCTATGTTTATCATTAATTCCAGCCATTGTTTGTTTGTAGATCTTGTTTAGATATCAAGTACAATAAACACTGTATGGTCTCCACGGAGATAAATTCAAATACAATTGTAATCCAAAACTTGTGCAGACTGCAGCAATGTTACATTGAATAATAACAAAGTAACTCCTGTGAAACAAATTCCCCTCGCTCAGGGTCCCACCAAATGCAGATATCACAGAGTGTAAAGGTTAGTAACCGTTTCTTATAGAAAAACAAGATTTTATATTCAACATGAACAGAGGGCTTACCGCTCCGGTGACAGTCTGTAGCTGTATGGAATGAACCTGGGATTACTTTCCCCGACGTAGTTGCAATAGCAATGCACTTGTTTGGTATTGGTATCAAAACGCTCACCCTCCGGTGTGTTGTTGAATAATCAGGATATAGTGATTGTTGACTCTGATAAAGGGGGCTCTATTGTTGTCTTAAATAACACAGATTATCTTAAAGAAGCATATAGGCAACTAGGTGATACTGGTACGTATAAAAAGCTGACATATAATTCAACTATCAAATTTCAGAAAGAGTTAAGGCATCTATTAGATTTGGGTATGGAATATTCAATACTTACAGCTAAAACAAGTGAATATATGTTTGTCGAAAATCCAAGGGTACCCATTTTTAAATATTTACCTAAGATACACAAATCACTTGTTAACCCTCCAGGGAGACCAATTATTTCTGCAATTGGCTCCCTGGGGGAGAAATTAGGACAATGGGTAGATGCTCAATTACAACCAATAGTGCAATCTTTACCTGGGTTTCTCAGAGACACTAAACATCTGATTAGGCTTATTCAAGATTTCCAATGGAAAAAAGGGTAATTTGTTACTATTGATGTTGTCTCACTTTATTCCTGTATACCACGCACCTTAGGAATAAATGCTATAAAAAAGATGTTGGAAAGGTATTCAGGATATAACGCTGAACTGATTGAGTACATTCTACAAGCCATTACTTTTTTGCTGAATAGAAATTTCTTCATGTTTAATGGAGAGTTCTTTGTACAGCTTAGAGGAACAGCAATGGGGCAAAATTTGCCCCATCGTATGCAAATCTTTATCTAGCATTTTTTGAGGTGATAAAAAAATCTTTAGTGAAAACAATATGTTTCAGAAGAATATAAAAATGTACACAAGGTACATAGATATTCTTCTGGTATGGGAAGGTACTGAGGGAGAATTAAATAATTTTATAGATTATCTCAATTTCAATGAGGATAATCTGAAATTCACCTTCAGTGCCTCTGACACTAGTATACCTTACCTTGATTTACAGTTGAGTAGTGATGATCGAACGATACTCACAGAGGTGTACAGGAAAGAAATTAGGGGCAACACTATTCTTAGGGCAGATTCCTCGCATCCTAATCATTTGAAAAAAGGTATACCAACGGGCCAGTACATCAGACTGAGGCGGAATTGCACTAATATAAGTGACTATTGGAAACATGCCAACAATTTGACAGAGCGCCTAGTTGATAGAGGCTATGACCTAGAGAAATTAAAAGAAATGTCTCTAGTGGTATCAAATTTTGACAAGAGCGATCTATCAAAAGAACGTATTTATACGAATACTGATAATAGACGAAAACAAAACAAAGGGATTAATTTTATCACAAAATATAGTAGGCAATTTAATGAGATCTGCAATATAATCAAAACTAGATTGCCACTTCTAGAGAGAGATATTGACCTAAAATCGATTTCTGGAAATCGTAATTTTATTGCCAGCAGGTCTGATACTATAGGTGATAAAATAAGGAAAAATTTTGGATGTAAAAATAGGATAAGGGACAATATGAATAGATGGCTCCCTACTAATATTGGTTTCCATAAGTGTGGTGTAAAAGCCTGTAAATGTTGTGATTATACCTTGGTGGGAGATAGTTTTACATCTACACAGACAAAATTATCCTATAAAATAAGAGAATCTATAAACTGTAATTCCATATACGTAGTTTATCTTATCACCTGCACATTTTGTAATTTTCAATATGTGGGTCTCACCTCCAGGAATCTCAAAGATCGAATAAGAGAGCATTTATTATCTTTAGAAGCAGAGACCCCTAAGACCCCAGTTGCTAAACATTTCTTTGAACATACCAATAGACTAGGTAATTTTGTATATCAAGGGATTGAACAGGTCTCACTGGGAGCTAGAGTAGAAGACAGATATAAGGCTCTTTCGAAAAGAGAAATATTTTGGATATACACTCTAAAAACGGGATACCCCTTTGGGATCAATAAGATCAGCGATGTAAAACTCTTCATTGATAGAGAGATTTATAAACTTTCTGTGTCATTTAATCGAAAACTTTTAGTCTGTATTTTAAGTGAGCACTTATAATAAATATAATGATTAACTTACATTTCAAACCCTTTGAAATGGTTTTGGTAATACTTAACGTTTGGTCAGATACTCTCTTTCACTAAATTACGAATGTATCTATGTGGCAATACTGTTAGCATGTTTCGTTGTTGTGTCTATTTTTGATCAATTTGTTGAATGTTGAAAATGTCAAGTGCAATATAGCAAACTATTCATTTAGAGAAATATATTAATGACAGTCATGTTAACTATTTGCATTTATCTTTTTAAACTTTTAGTATGAAATGGCTTTCCTTTATGTTCTATCGCTATTATTGCTAACAAAGCTTAACAATTGTGGAATACTGTATGAGTTCCTTTTCGACATTCTTAAGGTATAAACATATTAAGTTCCCATGCTAGTTCTGTTAAACTTATTTGTATTATACTTTTGTTATTTTTAATGTAGTATCTTTAATTGTGCTGTTGGTTGTGAGGGTTTGAAAAGGCTATTTTTCAACACCGTCTATTGTGGTAACAGGCATGAAATGGTTAAAATACAGGTGTGCTTTGTTTTTCTTACCGCAATGTGATTGGACTTTTCAGACTTTCACAATTGATTAAACAGCTGATTGTAGTGTTTTCCCGGTGCTCTGATGAACTGCCAGTGAGGCAGGAAACGCGTCAGCAGTGGAGTCTCTAAATGTGCTGTGCCAGGTCTGTTTTAATGAAAACTCAATAAAGTGATATTTTAATATTTCATCATCTCTCTCTCTCTCTCTATCCTGGATATGCTGAACTGTGATACTTGTGTTGTATACGTTTTGCTGTGAACAAGGGTTTAGGAGAGCCCTAACAGTCTCAGCACAGAACAGCCCACGACAGAGGTATTTACCTGTCGTGCATACAGAGGACCGGATACCGCAACACATCGGAGGGTGAGCGTTTTGATACCAATACCAAACAAGTGTATTGCTATTGCAACTACGACAGGGAAAGTGATCCCAGGTTCATTCCATACAGCTACAGACTGTCACCGGAGCGGTAAGCCCTCTGTTCATGTTGAATATAAAATCTTGTTTTTCTATAAGAAACGGTTACTAACCTTTAAACTCTGTGATATCCGAATTTGGTGGGACCCTGAGCGAGGGGAATTTGTTTCACAGGAGTTACTTTGTTATTATTCAATGTAACATTGTTGCAGTCTGCACAAGTTTTGGATTACAATAGTACGCAAAACCACCTTATCAGAATGGAATATAAGATAAGGCGAGTCGCATTGTAACGCAGAAAGCTCAGAAACTCTTCGAGCAGAAGAAATAGCAACTAAAAACAAAACTTTCCAAGATAAAAGCTTAATATCTATGGAATGCATGGGTTCAAACGGAACCCCTTGAAGAACATTTAGAACTAAATTCAGACTCCATGGCGGAGCAACAGGTTTAAACACAGGCTTGATTCTGACTAAAGCCTGACAAAAAGACTGAGCGTCTGGGACATCCGCCAGACGCTTGTGTAGTAAAATTGACAAAGCAGAAATTTGTCCCTTTAAGGAAATAGCCGATAATCCCTTCTCCAATCCTTCTTGGAGAAAGGACAAAATCCTGGGAATCCTAACCCTACTCCATGAGTAGCCCTTGGATTCGCACCAATAAAGATATTTACGCCATATCTTATGGTAAATTTTCCTAGTGACAGGCTTCCGAGCCTGAATCAAGGTATCAATGACCGACTCAGAGAATCCCCGCTTAGATAAAATCAAGCGTTCAATCTCCAGGCAGTCAGCTGCAGAGAATTTAGATTTGGATGTTGGAACGGACCTTGAATGAGAAGGTCCTGCCTCAGTGGCAGTTTCCACAGTGGCAGAGATGACATTTCCACTAGATCTGCAAACCAAGTCCTACGTGGCCACGCATGCGCTATCAAGATTACCGAAGCCCTCTCCTGATTGATTCTGGCAATCAGACGAGGTAGGAGAGGAAAGGGAGGAAACACATAAGCCAGGTTGAACGACCAAGATACTGCTAGAGCATCTATCAGTACTGTTTGGGGATCCCTTGATCTGGATCCGTAATGAGGAAGTTTGGCATTCTGACGAGATGCCATCAGATCCAATTCCGGTGTGCCCCATTGACGAATCAATGCCGCAAACACCTCGGGATGGAGCTCCCACTCCCCCAGATGAAAAGTCTGACGACTTAGAAAATCCGCTTCCCAGTTCTCTACTCCTAGGATATAGATTGCTGATAGATGGCAAGAGTGAGTCTCTGCCCATCGAATTATCTTGGAAACCTCTATCATCGCTAGAGAACTCTGTTCCCCCTTGATGATTGATATATGCTACAGTTGTGATATTGTCCGACTGGAATCTTATGAATTTGGCCAAAGCCAACTGAGGCCACGCTTGAAGCTCGTTGAATATTGCTCTCAGTTCCAGAATATTGATTAGTAGTAGGGACTCCTCCTGAGTCCAAACACCCTGACCCTTCAGGGATTTCCAGACTGCACCCCAGCCCAAGAGGCTGGTGTCCGTTGTCACTATGACCCATGCTGGTCTGCGGAAGCACATTCCCTGGGACAGATGATCCTGTGACAACCACCAAAGAAGAGAGTCTCTGGTCTCTAGATCCAGATTTATCTGAGGAGATAAATCCACATAATCCCCATTCCACTGTCTGAGCATGCACAGCTGCAGTGGTCTGAGATGTAAGCGAGCAAACAGAATGATGTCCATTGCCGCTACCATTAATCCAATGACCTCCATACACTGCGCCATTGATGGCCGAGGAGTGGACCGAAGTGCTCGGCAAGTAGTTAAGATCTTTGACTTTCTGACCTCCGTCAGAAATATTTTCATGTCTACCGAGTCTATCAGAGTTCCTAGGAATGGAACGCTTGTCAGTGGAACTAGTGAACTCTTTTGTATATTCACCTTCCACCCGTGAGTTCTTAGAAAAGTCAACACGAATTCCGTGTGAGATTTGGCTAGCTGGTAAGTTGACGTCTGAATCAAAATATCGTCCACATAGGGCGCCACTGCTATGCCCCGCGGCCTTAGAACCGCCAGAAGGGACCCTAGCACCTTTGTGAAGATTCTGGGAGCTGTGGCCAACCCGAAAGGGAGGGCCACAAACTGGTAGTGTTTGTCCAGGAAGGTGAACCTGAGAAACTGGTGATGATTTCTGTGGATAGGAATTTGAAGATACGAAACCTTTAAGTCCACGGTAGTCATATATTGACCCTCCTGGATCATTGGTAAAATAGTTTGAATGGTCTCCATCTTGAATGATGGGACTCTGTGAAATTTGTTTATGCATTTGAGATCTAAAATCGGTCTGAAGGTTCCCTCTTTTTTGGGAACCACGACCAGATTTGAGTAAAACCCCTGCCCCTGTTCTAGTATTGGAACTGGGCAGATTACACCCATGGTATATAGGTCTTCTACACAGCATAAGAACGCCTCTCTTTTTGTCTGGTCTACAAATGTGAAAGATGAAATCTCCCTCTTGGGAGAAAATCCTTGAATTCTAGTTGATACCCCTGGGTCACGATTTCTAATGCCCAGGGATCCTGAACATCCCTTGTCCAAGCCTGAGCGAAGACAGAAAGTCTTCCCCCTTCATGCTGTCTTGGTACTTCTTGGCCTGTTTACCTTTATTCCAGGTCTGGTTAGGTCTCCAGAATGACTTGGATTGTGCAAAATTCCCCTCCTGCTTTGTGGCGGAGGAGGAAGTAGCGGGTCGACCTTTAAAGTTTCGAAGGGAACGAAAATTATTTTGTTTGACCCTCATTTTAACCGTCTTGTCCTGAGGAAGGGCATGACCTTTACCTCCAGTAACGTCGGAAATGATCTCCTTTAGTTCAGGCCCGAATAGGGTCTTACCCTTAAAAGGAATAGCTAAAAGTTTAGATTTTGATGACACATCAGCAGACCAAGACATAAAGGGACATTAAACCCACATTTTTTCTTTCATGATTCAAATACAAAATATAATTTTAAACAACATTCCAATTTACTTCTATTATCTAATTTGCTTCATTCTCTTGATATACTTTTCTGACAAGCATATCTACATAGGCTCAGTAGCTGCTGATTAGTGGCTGCACATAGATGCCTTGTGTGATTGGCTCACCCATGTGCATTGCCATTTCTTCCACAAAGGATATCTAAAGAATAAAACAAATTAGATAATAGAAGTAAATTGGAATGTTGTTTAAAATTCTATTTTCTATCTGGATCATGAAAGAAAAAATGTGGGTTTAATGTCCCTTTAACCCCTTAATGACCGGACCATTTTTCAAGTTTCTTACCCTTAATGACAATGGCTATTTTTACATTTCTGCAGTGTTTGCGTTTAGCTGTAATTTTCCTCTTACTCGTTTACTGTACCCACACATATTATATACCGTTTTTCTCGTCATTAAATGGACTTTCTAAAGATACCATTATTTTCATCATATCTTATAATTTACTAAAAAAAAAAATGATAAAATATGAGGAAAAAATGGAAAAAAAACCACACTTTTTCTAACTTTGACCCCCAAAATCTGTTACACATCTACAATCACCAAAAAACACCCATGCTAAATAGCTTATAAATTTTGTCCTGAGTTTAGAAATACCCAATGTTTACATGTTCTTTGCTTTTTTTGCAATTTATGGGGCAATAAATACAAGTAGCACTTTGCTATTTCCAAACCACTTTTTTTCAAAATTAGCGCTAGTTACTTTGGAACCCTGATATCTGTCAGGAATACCTGAATATCCCTTGACATGTATATATTTTGTTTTAGAAGACATCCCAAAGTATTGATCTAGGCCCATTTTGGTATATTTCATGCCACCATTTCACCGCCAAATGCGATAAAAAAAAAAGTTCACTTTTTCACAAATTTTGTCACAAACTTTAGGTTTCCCACTGAAATTATTTACAAACAGCTTCTGCAATTATGGCACAAATGGTTGTAAATGCTTCTCTGGGATCCCCTTTTTCAGAAATAACAGACTTATATGGCTTTGTGGTTGCTTTTTGGTAATTAGAAGGCCGCTAAATGCCGCTGCGCACCACACATGTTTTATGCCCAGGAGTGAAGGGGTTAATTAGGGAGCTTGTAGGGTTAATTTTAGCTTTAGTGTAGTGTAGTAGACAACCCCAAGTATTGATCTAGGCCCATTTTGGTATATTTTTTGCCACCATTTCACCGCCAAATGCGAGCAAATAAAAAAAAAAACTTTACATTTTTCACAATTTTAGGTTTCTCACTGAAATTATTTACAAACAGCTTGTGCTATTATGGCAGAAATTGTTGTAAAAGCTTCTCTGGAATCCCCTTTGTTCAGAAATAGCAGATTTATATGGCTTTGGCGTTGCTTTTTGGTCATTAGAAGGCCGCTAAATGCTGCTGCGCACCACACGTGAATTATGCCCAGCAGTGAAGGGGTTAAATTAGGTAGCTTGTAGGGAGCTTGCAGGGTTAATTTTAGAGATCAGCCTCCCACCTGACACATCCCACCCCCTGATCCCTCCCAAACAGCTCTCTTCCCTCCCCCACCCCACAATTGTTACCGCCATCTTAAGTACTGGCAGAAAGTCTGCCAGTACTAAATAATTGTTTTTTTTTTTTTTAAATAAAAATTATAAAATATTTTAGCACCAACCTCCCTGATCCCCCCCTCCAGCTCTCTAACCCTCTCCCCTACCTAATTACCGCCATCTTGGGTACTGGCGGCTGTCTGCCAGTACCCAGTTTGGCCCCACAAACCAAACTATTTTAATTTTATTTTTAACTTTTATTTGTATGTTTAATTATTTCTGCAGTGTGAGCCTCAAACCAAAAAGCTGCTGCAGTAGTTACTGTAACAATGCACGCTATAGGTTGTAGAAGAAAACCCTGATGAATAAACAATTTCTTTAAAAGACCCTCTAATTTTTTATCCATAGGATCTTTGAAAGCACAACTGTCCTCAATAGGTATAGTTGTACGCTTAGCCAGGGTAGAAATAGCTCCCTCCACCTTAGGGACCGCCTGCCAGGAATCCCGAATGGTGTCAGATATGGGAAACATTTTCTTAAAAGTAGGAGGTGGAGAGAAGGGAATGCCTGGTCTATCCCATTCCTTAGTAACAAGTGTCCGAAATCCTTCTAGGGACTGGAAAAACAGTGTAAGTAGGGACCTCTAGATATTTATCCATTTTACACAATTTCTCTGGTGGGATTACAATAGGGTCACAATCATCCAGAGTCGCTAAAACCTCCCAGAGAAAGAAGCGGAGGTGTTCAAGCTTAAACTTAAAGGCCGTCACATCTGAGTCTGTTTGAGAGAACATCTTTCCTGAGTCTGAAAGCTCTCCCTCAGACAGCAATTCCCCCACCCCCAAATCAGAACACTGTGAGAGTACATCGGAGATGGCCAATAAAGCATCAGAGGGCTCGGCATTTACTCTAATACCTGACCTGCTGCGCTTACCCTGTAAACCTGGCAGTTTAGATAATACCTCTGTAAGGGTAGTAGACATAACTGCAGCCATATCTTGCAGGGTAAAAGAATTAGACGCACTAGAAGTACTAGGCGTCGCTTAAGCGGGCGTTAAAGGTTGTGACACTTGGGGAGAATTGGATGTCATAACCTGATTCTCTTCAGACTGAGAATCATCCTGAGACATACTTTTATCACCTAAAATATGTTCTTTGCAATGTAAGGCCCTTTCAGTACATGAGGGACACATTTTAAGTGGGAGTTCCACAATGGCTTCTAAACACAAAGAACATTGACTTTCCTCAATGTCAGACATGTTGAAACAGACTAGTAATGACCACAAACAGTCTTGAAAACACTTTATTTAGTGAAAAAAAAAAACAATCTGAAAAACGGTACTGCGCCTTTAAGAGTAAAAAAAAGCGAACAATTTTTCCAAAACTGCTCTAAAATTTTATAATTATCCCAATTTTAGTATATATGTGTCTTATCTTGCCAGATAAGATTGCACGACAAGTAAGGTATGCTTAACCCTTAATGGAAAAAAAAAAAAGTTACTCAAAAACGTTATGAAATTAAAATAGCAGCCCCCTGCCCCTCGCCACAGCTCTGCTGTGGCGCCTACCTGCCCTCAGGGGTCTGTTAATTCACTCTATCACTTCGTTTAGGCTAAATCTTCAGTTTAGGCCCACCGGAGCTGGAGCTTGCATAGGAATTTCAACTGCGCATCTGAGGCGCAAAATTAGGCCCCGCCCATCTACAGAAAGTCTCTCGGCTAGGTTCTAGACCGCTTTACAGCGGTTTTTACTAGGCAATGTGGGTTTTTCATATACCCAATCTAATATTGTAAGCCATGTGAAACCCTCCAGTGCCATCAAACATAAAAACGTTTGCCCATAAAAACGTTATGTTGCCCTCTAAACATAAAACCGTTTTGTCTCAAAAACATTATGTTACCAGTGTCAACCAATTTTCAGCCCATAACATACAGGTCCCAGTAATACCCCTTCTATCATATGTAGGATTACTGCTTACCCCCCTTCCCTTATGGGAACACTGTCAGCCAGTTAACACAGTCTATCCAGAAAAAAAATGACTGAACATACCTCAATGCTTGTAGCATGAAAAACGTTCCCCACACTGAAGCTTCTCAAGTACTCCTCAGCCATTCTGTGGGAACTTCTCTGGATCTTAGTGACAACTGCTAAGATCATCAGTCTCCAGGCAGAAATCTTCATCCATCTGCTGCGTGAGAAAAAATAGCACTCACCGGTACCATTTAAAATAAAGTCTTGCTTGAAGAAAATAAAAAACTATCATTTTAACACCTCTTTCACTTTACCTCTTCCTATTACTTAGTATAGGCAAAGAGAATGACTGGGGGTGGAGAGAAGGGAAGAGCTATATATACAGCTCTGCTGTGGTGCTCTTTGCCACTTCCTGTTAGCAGGAGGATAATATCCCACAAGTAAGGATGAATCCGTGGACTCGTCGTATCTAGTAGAAGAAAAAAACAACTGAACGGCAAATGTAAAAATAAAAATGGACCTGTTTGTGATACCCCTTGAAGCAATCCCCAATGCAGAGTACAGGCTGTCCAGGGCAATCAGGACAGTAAAAAGGTGGTGTTCTTTCTCTGTCCCCTCTTGGTACAGACTCTGCATCTTTTTTTTGAGGATTCTGCTTTGCCACAGTAGGGGGGATTTTAAAAATAAAGCGGGTATACTTAAAGGGACATGAAACCCATTTTTTTTCTTTCATGATTCAGTTAAAGTATACAATTTTAAACAACTTTCTAATTTACTGTACTTCTATTATCTCATTTGTTTCATTCTCTTGATATCATTTGTTGAAGAAGCAGCAATGCACTTCTGGTTTCTAACTGAACACATAGGTGAGCCAATGAATCAGTATATATATATATATATATGCAGCCACCAATCAGCAGCTAGAACCTAGGTTCTTTGCTGCTTCTGAGCTTGCCAATATAAACCTTTCAGCAAAGGATAACAAGAGAAGGAATCAAATTAAATAATAGAAGTAAATTGGAAAGTTGTTTAAAATTGTATTCTCTATCTGAATCATGAAAGAAACATTTTGGGTTTCATATCCCTTTAAGTATTTTTTGTAAAAGAATACTCTCATGTAACTAGCACCACGACAACAATAGTGAGAATACACTACTTAAATGAAATTTTACTGTGATATCGGATATAAAAGATTGTATAAGATAATACACACAATGTTCTGTTTTATTTAATACGTTTTATTTTACTTCTTTATCATTGAAAAGCTTATAAATGTACATGTATGTAACTCTAAATCATTTGTTTTGTATTAAACTGTGTACATGTTTCAAGAAGAAAAAGTAAATAAAATGGGTAGCCCCAACTCTACTCTCTCCCATCACCGCCCGAGCAGGAGCAGGTGCATCTTGGTACAAAATCCCAGAAATTATCTGGAGCTGAAACTGTAAAAAAAGTTAGTTTCATTCTAGGGTTTGCTTTTTTTGAACAACAAAAAGAGTTGAGGGTTGCAATATTCATTAAGTAAATTGCAACCTTTTTGTACCAGGCCGTTGTCTTCCGCATAATTAGGTAGGGCTGCAGCAGCTGATTTGCCAGATCAACCCTACCCATATGCCGGTTATAAGCCTTGATGCACACCGGCTTCCTTGTGCTCTCAGCTCTGCTACGTACAGAGACCTCCACAGTCCTCTCAGTGTGGATGGTGGTAAAAAGGTACACATCCTTCTTGTCTCTGTATGCCTACACCTAACAGCTACTCTTGGCGCAGAGCTGAGGTCTCCCCCTTGGTAGCCGGGTGCATGCAAATTGTCATGGGAAACCTGTGCAGTTCTTTCTAATTGTACTGCAAGCTACTGTATCAAAACAATACAGTAGCTTGAACAAAGAGACACTTGTATAAAAATTGTCTAAATACAAGTGGTACCCTTTGTTCATCAGGGGTCATATCAGGTCCCAGACAATATTGCCACTGGTTCCCATATGTCCTGGGCAACCTGGAGGTTCAAGGTGGATATCCTTTCCCTCGTACACCCGGAAGGCCTGAGTATACCCAGTCTCGCTCTCACAGAGCTTATACACCTTTACACCATAAACTGAAGCGTTTGGAAGGAATATACTGCTTGAATCCCAGCCTTCCTTTATACTTCATCAGGGATTCATCCACGCATATATTCCTTCCAGGTGTATAAGCCTCTGCAAACCTGGCAGCAAAGTGAGTAATCAGGGGGTGGATTTTATACAGCCTGTCAAATGGGGATGCTCCCTAGTGGGGCACAGGTTGTTGTCACTGAAGTGCATGACATGTAGAATAATTTCATACCTCTTCCTCGACATACTACTGGGAGTAAATGGGGTAGATGAGATGTGGTTACTGCTCCAGTAGGAGCGGATAAAGGGTTTCTTTATGATGCCCATCAGCATAGTCAATGCCCAGAATTTTTTAAATTCTGGCACATGGATGGGGGCCCATTGCTGCTTTGCAAAATATGAATCAGGCTTTGCAGGCATATAAGTTAGTTTGGACGACAATGTTCCCCAATACATCACCCAGAAACACCTCCATAAACTGTTGGGGGTTAAATCCTGCGACATCTACATCGATGCCAGGAATTGCAGTGAAGGGTGGGTTATCTGGCCTCTGGCGATGAGGCGCTACCCACTCCTCAGCAGCAATGCCAGCTGGAGCAACATGTCTCCGTCTGGCACGGGGGCTAGCAGGAGTCAGACAGAGGCGTCAGACTCTCACGCAAGGATGGCATACGCCTCTTCAGTGCTATACGTCCTCTGTGACATGATCACACTCACTTTATATAGCGATCTGTTAAAAAAAATTAACACCGAAAAAAATGCACAGATAGCAAAAAAAAAGTGTTGCTGTGCAAGAGCTAGTGATTTATAGTCATCACTGGCAAGATAGGGGGTTTCCTTTGGGTCTCACAATTTTTTTACAAAAAGTAACTAAAACTAGCTAAATTTCCTTTGGGTCTCACAAAAAAAATACTAAAAAAAATTAAACCCCTAAAAAATGCACAGACAGCATTATAGTGATCACTGGCAAGATATGGGTTAATGGCTCTGAAAAGAACCTTTGGGTCTCACAAGTTTTACAAAAACTACTAGCTAAATCTCTCTCCATAAACACAGATCTCTCTCTCTCTCTCTCTCTCTCACTAAAACACAAGTGAGGAGAGGGAAGGAGATCCACACTGGTCAGAGTCAATATTTACCAATATTGACATGACCAGACAAATGGGATTTTTTATTATAATAAATTTAATTATAAGGGCAAGCTCTGATTGGATGACCCTAGCCTGCCCCTATGATAAGGCAGGCTAGAGACACCCCCAGAAACCCCATGATGCACTGCCTCTAGAAATGCAGCGCCATCTTTGAAGCCACATGAGCTGGGGGGGGCTAAATTGGCTTTTATTTTATATAATAAATATATATTTAAAAAAAAAACTTTTTTGCACTTTACTGAGTGCCTTGACCCCTTGAGGCACTCAGCACACAGGCAGAGCATCAGAAGCCTGACCGATGGCATCTGATGCTCTGTTACACTGCCGGGCTCCATGTGATGCAACCGGGAAGTGATCACTCCTGGGGAGCAATCAACCTGGGGCCCGGCAGTAGGGAACAGTATTGCAGGACGCCTCAACATCGAGGCATCGCTATTAGAGCGGTCGTCGACGTAGGACGTACCTAGCACTGCCTCGGTTGTTAAGGTGTTAAATAAGCAAGTGTATCTAGACATTCATATCAAATATATATTGGTACTATTTTATATTTCTGGATCACAATGCTTAAGCCACAAATCATCTCGATCTCTTAGGGCTACTCAAGAACAGGTGCAAGGAAATACTGTGGTAGGTGATTGGCCAGTAAAAGTCTCAATAGTATTGCCATAAGACTTTATATGCAGGTAAACTTCTATAATTTTAGGCCACATATGTTTGAATGTCTAAAACACAAGAGTGTATAATACAATAATCCTATTTATGGATTTAAAAAAATGCAATAAAGTTTATTTTTAAAAAAGATCCAAAATCGAAGTGAAACACATTTACACACACAAAAACAAGAAGTTATTTAGCAAATAATATAACGCACTATTCCTTTTCCACGTGTTTCTCGAATACGGTGACAATGCCGTAAAATACTTAACATTCCATGAAATCGCTTATCAACTTTCATTTGAGTAAATTCCTTGATATCTTGTTCTACGATAAAGAACTGACCTGTGAAAGAGAGGACCAAAAGTAAATTTGCAAATCATTTAAAGGGGAAGTGCAATGTAAGATTGTTTCCCCTTAACCACCGGGCATTTCAGACTAAAACTTCCCCAAAAGACCAGAGCATTTTTGCCATCACTACATTTAAACAGAAAAAGAGCCTTTTTTTATTTACCTATCAAAACCACATTTATTTATTTTTAGTATACAACCCAAAGTATTGATCTAGGCCCATTTTGGTATATTTCATGCCACCATTTCACCTCCAAATGAGATCAAATTAGAAAAAAAAAAATCTTTAACTATTTCAAAAACTTTAGGTTTCTCACTGAAATTATTTACAAACAGCTTGTGCAATCATGGCACAAATTGTTGTAAAGGCTTCTCTTGGATCCCCTTTGTTCAGAAATAGCAGACATATATGGCTTTGCCATTGTTTTTTGGCAATTAGAAGGCCGTACGCAGTACCCAGTTTTCTATTATTTTTAATTTATTTTAATCTTCAAAAAAAAAAAAAAAAAACAATTTATATGAATAGTCACACACCTTTAGTCTCTTTTGTTTCCTCCTCTCTAAATCGACACAGCTGCTTTTTAGCAGGGTTGCCTAAAGATTTCATTGGCTGGTGCAGGATTTTGTACTTTCCAACAACTGCTTTGTTAATTTCTTCAATGACGTTATTAATTTGTTCATACGTAAGGCGATTTTTCATGTACCTGTATTTAACAAACAAATAAAAACAATAAATACATTTCTTTCCTATAAATGCTTTCATTTATTTATTGCAAATGTAACTTGTCTCTAAACCCTGGGTATGTGCTCTCAAGAGGTTATTAAAAACTGTTTAAAACAACAAAAAAGTATTTTATAAAAGGGACATGAAACCTAGATTTTTTTTCTTTAAAGTGAAGGTAAAGTTAGCTCTATTGTATGAGTACATGTTAAAATAATCCCAAAATTAATGCTAGTTTCATTCATCATTTTTTTTAATTTAGCATATAAACTCACTTATCTCTGTTTTTGCATTTAATTTTCAGCGCTTTCAAAACAACCCGTTTTTTTGTTGTTTTTTTTCCTTGCCGGTCACGTTCTTGAAAAAGCCAATTGAAAACATGGCCGTTACGTGGCCGTCATTGCTTTACTTGACGATTTGCGCATGCGTTGCCATTAATTCCTCCCTTATTAGAGAAGCTCTCTCCCGTTTAGCGCTGCTATTTCTTCTTCATTACAAACGATTAGAGTAACGCATGCGCATAGGTAATCGTCGGCAAAATGTGCGCATGAGCAATTAGTTAGGTACACGAGAACGCTCTTTTGAGATACGTATAGATCGGGTGGGACCGCTCTATACGTAAGAGTGTCAAAAACCAGGAAATGGATGGTGGGAGGAGAAAATACCGGCACAGTAAGTAAATATAAATAGTTTGTAATAAAAAAAATACATATTGAAATGCTGGAAAAAAAGTTAGCGATGACACTATTTAGGATATAGGTAATATAATTATGCTGAAAAAACAGAATTTATGCTTACCTGATAAATTACTTTCTCCAACAGTGTGTCCGGTCCACGGCGTCATCCATTACTTGTGGGAATATTCTCTTCCCCAACAGGAAATGGCAAAGAGCACAGCAAAAGCTGTCCATATAGCCCCTCCTCAGGCTCCGCCCCCCAGTCATTCGATCGACGGTTAGGAGAAAAAAGGAGAAACTATAGGGTGCCGTGGTGACTGTAGTATATAGAGAAAGAAATTTTTCAAACCTGATTAAAAAACCAGGGCGGGCCGTGGACCGGACACACCGTTGGAGAAAGTAATTTATCAGGTAAGCATAAATTCTGTTTTCTCCAACATTGGTGTGTCCGGTCCACGGCGTCATCCTTACTTGTGGGAACCAGTACCAAAGCTTTAGGACACGGATGAAGGGAGGGAGCAAATCAGGTTACCTAAACAGAAGGCACCACGGCTTGCAAAACCTTTCTCCCAAAAATAGCCTCCGAAGAAGCAAAAGTATCAAATTTGTAAAATTTGGCAAAAGTGTGCAGAGAAGACCAAGTCGCTGCCTTACATATCTGATCAACAGAAGCCTCGTTCTTGAAGGCCCATGTGGAAGCCACAGCCCTAGTGGAGTGAGCTGTGACTCGTTCAGGAGGCTGCCGTCCGGCAGTCTCATAAGCCAATCGGATAATAATTTTCAGCCAGAAAGAGAGGTAGCCGTAGCTTTTTGTCCTCTCCTCTTACGACAAACAAAGATGAGGTTTGTCTAAAATCCTTTGTTGCTTCTAAATAGAACTTTAAAGCACGAACTACATCTAAATTGTGTAACAAACGTTCCTTCTTTGAAACTGGATTCGGACACAGAGAAGGAACAACTATTTCCTGGTTAATATTCCTGTTGGAAACAACCTTCGGAAGAAAACCAGGCTTAGTACGCAAAACGACCTTATCTGAATGGAACACCAGATAGGGTGTATTACACTGCAAAGCAGATAATTCCGAAACTATTCTTGCAGAAGAAATAGCAACCAAAAACAGAACTTTCCAAGATAGTAACTTGATATCTACGGAATGTAAGGGTTCAAACGGAACCCCTTGAAGAACTGAAAGAACTAAATTTAGACTCCAAGGAGGAGTCAAGGGTCTGTAAACAGGCTTGATTCTGACCAAAGCCTGTACAAAAGCTTGTACATCTGGCACAGCTACCAGTCGTTTGTGTAACAAGACAGATAAAGCAGAAATCTGTCCTTTTAGAGAACTCGCTGACAATCCCTTATCCAGACCTTCTTGGAGAAAGGAGAGGATCTTAGGAATTTTAATCTTACTCCAGGAGAATCCCTTGGATTCACACCAACAGATATATCTTTTCCATATTTTATGGTAAATCTTTCTAGTCACAGGTTTTCTGGCTTGGACCAGAATATCTATCACTGAATCTGAAAACCCACGCTTGGATAAAATCAAACGTTCAATTTCCAAGCAGTCAGCTGCAGAGAAACTAGATTTGGATGTTCGAATGGACCATGTACTAGAAGATCCTGTCTCAAAGGTAGCTTCCATGGTGGAGCCGATGACATATTCACCAGGTCTGCATACCAAGTCCTGCGCGGCCACGCAGGAGCTATCAGAATCACTGAGGCTCCTGTTTGATCCTGGCTACAAGCCTGGGAAGGAGAGGGAACGGTGGAAACGCATAAGCTAGGTTGAACGACCAAGGCGCCACTAATGCATCCACTAGAGTCGCCTTGGGATCCCTGGATCTGGACCCGTAGCAAGGAACCTTGAAGTTCTGACGGGACGCCATCAGATCCATGTCTGGAATGCCCCATAATTGAGTCAACTGGGCAAACACCTCCGGGTGGAGTTCCCACTCCCCCGGATGGAAAGTCTGACGACTCAGATAATCCGCCTCCCAGTTGTCTACTCCTGGGATGTGGATTGCAGATAGGTGGCAGGAGTGATCCTCCGCCCATTTGATGATTTTGGATACCTCTCTCATCGTCAAGGAACTCCTTGTTCCCCCCTGATGGTTGATGTAAGCTACAGTCGTCATGTTGTCTGACTGGAATCTTATGAATCCGGCCTTCGCTAGTTGAGGCCAAGCCCGGAGAGCATTGAATATCGCTCTCAGTTCCAGGATGTTGATCGGGAGAAGATACTCTTCCCGAGACCATAAACCCTGAGCTTTCAGGGAATCCCAGACCGTGCCCCAGCCTAATAGACTGGCGTCGGTCGTGACAATGATCCACTCTGGTCTGCGGAAACTCATTCCCTGAGACAGGTGATCCTGGGACAACCACCAACGGAGTGAGTCTCTGGTCATCTGGTCTACTTGAATCTTTGGAGACAAGTCTGTATAGTCCCCATTCCACTGCTTGAGCATGCACAGTTGTAATGGTCTTAGATGAATTCGAGCAAAAGGAACTATGTCCATTGCTGCAACCATCAACCCTACTACTTCCATGCACTGAGCTATGGAAGGCTGCAGAATAGAGTGAAGAACTTGACAAGCGTTTAGAAGCTTTGACTTTCTGACTTCTGTCAAGAAGATCTTCATTTCTAAAGAATCTATTATTGTTCCCAAAAAGGGAACTCTTGTCGACGGAGACAGGGAACTCTTTTCTACGTTCACCTTCCACCCGTGAGATCTGAGAAAGGCTAGAACAATGTCTGTATGAGCCTTTGCCTTGGAAAGAGACGACACTTGAATTAGAATGTCGTCCAGATAGGGTGCCACAGCAATGCCCCTTGGTCTTAGAACCGCTAGAAAGGACCCGAGCACCTTTGTGAAAATTCTGGGAGCAGTGGCTAGTCCGAATGGTAGAGCCACGAACTGATAATGTTTGTCCAGAAAGGCGAACCTTAGGAACTGATGATGATCTTTGTGGATAGGAATATGTAGATACGCATCCTTTAAATCCACGGTAGTCATATATTGACCCTCCCGGATTGTAGGTAAAATTGTTCGAATGGTTCCATTTTGAACGATGGAACTCTGAGAAATTTGTTTAGAATTTTTAAATCCAGAATTGGTCTGAAAGTTCCCTCTTTTTTGGGAACTACAAACAGATTTGAGTAAAACCCCTGACCTTGTTCCACAGTTGGAACTGTGTGTATCACTCCCATCTTTAACAGGTCTTCTACACAATGTAAGAATGCCTGTCTCTTTATTTCGTTTGAAGATAAGTGAGACATGTGGAACCTTCCCCTTGGGGGGAGTTCCTTGAATTCTAGAAGATAACCCTGAGAGACTATTTCTAGTGCCCAGGGATCCTGAACATCTCTTGCCCAAGCCTGAGCAAAGAGAGAGAGAGTCTGCCCCCTACTAGATCCGGTCCCGGATCGGGGGCTACCCCTTCATGCTGTTTTGGTAGCAGCAGCAGGCTTCTTGGCCTGTTTACCCTTGTTCCAGCCTTGCACTGGTTTCCAAGCTGGTTTAGTCTGGGAAGCGTTACCCTCTTGTCTAGAGGCTGCAGAGTTGGAAGCCGGTCCGTTCCTGAAATTGCGAAAGGAACGAAAATTGGACTTATTCTTAGCCTTGAAAGGCCTATCTTGTGGGAGGGCATGGCCCTTTCCCCCAGTGATGTCTGAAATAATTTCTTTCAATTCTGGCCCAAAAAGGGTCTTACCCTTGAAAGGGATATTAAGCAATTTTGTTTTGGAAGATACATCCGCCGACCAAGACTTTAGCCAGAGCACTCTACGCGCCACAATTGCAAACCCTGAATTTTTCGCCGCTAATCTCGCTAACTGCAAAGCGGCGTCTAAAATAAAGGAATTAGCTAACTTAAGTGCGTGAATTCTGTCCATGACCTCCTCATATGGAGTCTCCCTACTGAGCGACTTTTCCAGTTCCTCGAACCAGAACCACGCCGCTGTAGTGACAGGAATAATGCACGAAATAGGTTGAAGGAGGTAACCTTGCTGTACAAAAATCTTTTTAAGCAAACCCTCCAATTTTTTATCCATAGGATCTTTGAAAGCACAATTGTCCTCAATGGGAATGGTTGTGCGTTTGGCTAGTGTAGAAACCGCCCCCTCGACCTTAGGGACTGTTTGCCATGTGTCCTTCCTGGGGTCGACCATGGGGAACAATTTCTTAAATATAGGAGGAGGGACAAAAAGGTATTCCTGGCTTCTCCCACTCCTTATTCACTATGTCCGCCACCCTTTTTGGTATCGGAAAGGCATCAGGGTGCACCGGGACCTCTAGGAACTTGTCCATCTTGCACAATTTTTCTGGGATGACCAGATTGTCACAATCATCCAGAGTAGATAGCACCTCCTTAAGTAATGCGCGGAGATGCTCTAATTTAAATTTAAATGTCACAACATCAGGTTCTGCCTGCTGAGAAATTCTTCCTGTATCAGAAATTTCTCCATCTGACAAACCCTCCCTCACTGCCACTTCAGACTGGTGTGAGGGTATGACAGATAAATTATCATCAGCGCACTCCTGCTCTACAGTGTTTAAAACTGAGCAATCGCGCTTTCTCTGAAATGCTGGCATTTTGGATAAAAACAGAATTTATGCTTACCTGATAAATTACTTTCTCCAACGGTATGTCCGGTCCACGGCGTCATCCTTACTTGTGGGAATATCTCTTCCCCAACAGGAAATGGCAAAGAGTCCCAGCAAAGCTGTCCATATAGTCCCTCCTAGGCTCCGCCCACCCCAGTCATTCGACCGACGGACAGGAGGAAAAAAACAGGAGAAACTATAGGGTGCCGTGGTGACTGTAGTTAGAGAAAATAATTCATCAAACCTGATTAAAAAACCAGGGCGGGCCGTGGACCGGACACACCGTTGGAGAAAGTAATTTATCAAGTAAGCATAAATTCTGTTTTCTCCAACATTGGTGTGTCCGGTCCACGGCGTCATCCTTACTTGTGGGAACCAATACCAAAGCTTTAGGACACGGATGAAGGGAGGGAGCAAATCAGGTTACCTAAACAGAAGGCACCACGGCTTGCAAAACCTTTCTCCCAAAAATAGCCTCTGAAGAAGCAAAAGTATCAAATTTTTAAAATTTGGCAAAAGTGTGCAGTGAAGACCAAGTCGCTGCCTTACATATCTGAACAACAGAAGCCTCGTTCTTGAAGGCCCATGTGGAAGCCACAGCCCTAGTGGAGTGAGCTGTGATTCTTTCAGGAGGCTGCCGTCCGGCAGTCTCGTAAGCCAATCGGATGATGCTTTTAAGCCAAAAGGAAAGAGAGGTAGAAGTCGCTTTTTGACCTCTCCTTTTACCAGAATAGACGACAAACAGAGAAGAAGTTTGTCTGAACTCTTTTGTAGCTTCTAAATAGAATTTTAGAGCACGGACTACATCTAAATTGTGTAACAAACGTTCCTTCTTTGAAACTGGATTCGGACACAAAGAAGGTACAACTATCTCCTGGTTAATATTTTTGTTAGAAACAACCTTTGGAAGAAAACCAGGCTTAGTACGCAAAACAACCTTATCTGCATGGAACACCAGATAGGGCGGAGAACACTGCAGAGCAGATAACTCAGAAACTCTTCTAGCAGAAGAAATAGCAACCAAAAACAAAACTTTCCAAGATAACAACTTAATATCTATGGAATGTAGAGGTTCAAACGGAACCCCTTGAAGAACTGAAAGAACTAGATTTAAACTCCAGGGAGGAGTCAAAGGTCTGTAAACAGGCTTGACCCTAACCAGAGCCTGAACAAATGCTTGAACATCTGGCACAGCTGCCAGTCGTTTGTGTAATAAGACAGATAAAGCAGAAATCTGTCCCTTTAGAGAACTCACTGATAATCCTTTATCCAAACCCTCTTGTAGAAAGGAAAGGATCTTAGGGATTTTTATCTTATTCCATAAGAATCCCTTGGATTCACACCAGCAGATATATCTTTTCCATATTTTATGGTAAATTTTTCTAGTTACCGGTTTTCTGGCTTGAACTAGAGTATCTATCACAGAATCTGAAAACCCACGCTTTGATAGAATCAAGCGTTCAATTTCCAAGCCGTCAGCTGGAGGGAGACCAGATTTGGATGTTCGAATGGACCCTGTACAAGAAGATCCTGTCCCAAAGGTAGCTTCCATGGTGGAACCGATGACATATTCACCAGGTCTGCATACCAAGTCCTGCGTGGCCACGCAGGAGCTATCAAGATCACCGAGGCCCTCTCCTGCTTGATCCTGGCTACCAGCCTGGGAATGAGAGGAAACGGTGGAAACACATAAGCTAGGTTGAAGGTCCAAGGCGCTACTAGTGCATCCACTAGAGTCGCCTTGGGATCCCTGGATCTGGACCCGTAGCAAGGAACCTTGAAGTTCTGACGAGACGCCATCAGATCCTTATCTGGAATGCCCCATAATTGAGTCAACTGGGCAAAGATCTCCGGGTGGAGTTCCCACTCCCCCGGATGGAATGTCTGACGACTCAGATAATCCGCCTCCCAGTTTTCCACACCTGGGATGTGGATCGCAGATAGGTGGCAGGAGTGATCCTCCGCCCATTTTATTATTTTGGTCACTTCTTTCATCGCCAGGGAACTCCTTGTTCCCCCCTGATGATTGATATAAGCAACAGTCGTCATGTTGTCTGATTGGAATCTTATGAATCTGGCCTTTGCTAGTTGAGGCCAAGCCCTGAGAGCATTGAATATCGCTCTCAGTTCCAGAATGTTTATCGGGAGAAGAGACTCTTCCCGAGACCATAGTCCCTTAGCTTTCAGGGATTCCTAGACCGCGCCCCAGCCCACTAGACTGGCGTCGGTCGTGACGATGACCCACTCTGGTCTGCGGAAGCTCATTCCCTGGGACAGGTGGTCCAGGGTTAGCCACCAATGGAGTGAGTCTCTGGTCTTCTGATCTACTTGAATCACTGGAGACAAGTCTGTATAGTCCCCATTCCACTGTTTCAGCATGCACAGTTGTAATGGTCTTAGATGAATTCGCGCAAAAGGAACTATGTCTATTGCTGCAACCATCAACCCTACTACTTCCATGCACTGAGCTACGGAAGGACGAGGAATAGAATGAAGAACTTGACAAGCATTTAGAAGTTTTGACTTTCTGACTTCTGTCAGGAAAATCCTCATTTCTAAAGAATCTATTATTGTTCCCAAGAAGGGAACTCTTGTCGACGGAGACAGGGAACTTTTTTCTATGTTCACCTTCCATCCGTGAGATCTGAGAAAGGCCAGAACGATGTCTGTGTGAGCCTTTGCCTTTGAAAGAGACGACGCTTGTATTAGAATGTCGTCCAAGTACGGTACTACTGCAATGCCCCTTGGTCTTAGAACCGCTAGAAGGGATCCGAGTACCTTTGTGAAAATCCTTGGAGCAGTGGCTAACCCGAATGGGAGGGCCACAAACTGGTAATGTTTGTCCAGAAAGGCGAACCTTAGGAACTGATGATGTTCTTTGTGGATAGGAATATGTAGATACGCATCCTTTAGATCCACGGTAGTCATAAATTGACCTTCCTGGATTGTGGGTAGAATCGTTCGAATGGTTTCCATTTTGAACGATGGTACTCTGAGAAATTTGTTTAGGATCTTTAAATCCAGAATTGGTCTGAAAGTTCCCTCTTTTTTGGGAACTACAAACAGATTTGAGTAAAATCCCATTCCTTGTTCCGCCGTTGGAACTGGGTGTATCACTCCCATCTTTAACAGGTCTTCTACACAATGTAAGAATGCCTGTCTCTTTATTTGGTTTGAGGATAAGTGAGACATGTGGAACCTTCCCCTTGGGGGTAGTTCCTTGAATTCCAGAAGATAACCCTGAGAAACTATTTCTAGTGTCCAGGGATCCTGAACATCTCTTGCCCAAGCCTGAGCAAAGAGAGAGAGTCTGCCCCCTACTAGATCCGGTCCCGGATCGGGGGCTACTCCTTCATGCTGTTTTGTTAGCAGCAGCAGGCTTCTTGGCCTGCTTACCCTTGTTCCAGCCTTGCATCGGTTTCCAGGCTGGTTTGGTTTGAGAAGCATTACCCTCTTGTTTAGAGGATGCAGAGTTAGAGGCCTGTCCGTTCCTGAAATTGCGAAAGGAACGAAAATTAGACTTATTCTTGGCTTTGAAAGGCCTATCTTGTGGGAGGGCAAGGCCCTTTCCCCCAGTGATGTCTGAAATAATCTCTTTCAATTCTGGCCCAAAGAGAGTCTTACCCTTGAAGGGGATATTAAGCAATTTTGTCTTGGAAGATACATCCGCTGACCAAGACTTTAGCCAAAGCGCTCTGAGCGCCACAATTGCAAACCCTGAATTTTTCGCTGCTAATCTAGCTAGTTGCAAAGCGGCATCTAAAATAAAAGAATTAGCCAACTTGAGTGCGTGAACTCTGTCCATAACCTCCTCATACGGAGTCTCTCTACTGAGCGACTTTTCTAGTTCCTCGAACCAGAACCACGCTGCTGTAGTGACAGGAACAATGCACGAAATGGGTTGCAGGAGGTAACCTTGCTGTACAAAAATCTTTTTAAGCAAACCCTCCAATTTTTTATCCATAGGATCTTTGAAAGCACAATTATCCTCGATAGGAATAGTAGTGCGCTTGTTTAAAGTAGAAACTGCCCCCTCGACCTTAGGGACTGTCTGCCATAAGTCCTTTCTGGGGTCGACCATAGGAAATAATTTCTTAAATATAGGAGGGGGGGACAAAAGGTATGCCGGGCTTCTCCCACTCCTTATTCACTATATCCGCCACCCGCTTGGGTATAGGAAAAGCGTCAGGGTGCACCGGAACCTCTAGGAACTTGTCCATCTTGCATAATTTTTCTGGAATGACCAGGTTGTCACAATCATCCAGAGTAGATAACACCTTCTTAAGCAGTGCGCAGAGATGCTCTAATTTAAATTTAAATGTCACAACATCAGGTTCTGCCTGTTGAGAAATTTTACCTGAATCTGAAATTTCCCCATCCGACAAAACCTCCCTCATGACCCCATCAGATTGGTGTGAGGGTATGACAGAGCAATTATCATCAGCGCCCTCCTGCTCTACAGTGTTTAAAACAGAGCAATCACGCTTTCTCTGATATGTAGGCATTTTGGATAAAATATTTGCTATGGAGTTATCCATTACTGCCGTTAATTGTTGCATAGTAATAAGCATTGGCGCGCTAGAAGTACTAGGGGCCTCCTGCGTGGGCAAAACTGGTGTAGACACAGAAGGAGATGATGTAGAACTATGTCTACTCCCTTCATCTGATGAATCATCTTGGGCAACTTTACTATCTGTGGCAATACTGTCCTTACTTTGTTTGGACGCTATGGCACAATTATCACACAATTTTGAAGGGGGACACACATTGATCTTCAAACATATAGAACATAGCTTATCTGAAGGTGCAGACATGTTAAACAGGCTTAAACTTGTCAAGAAAGTACAAAAACCGTTTTAAAACAAAATCGTTACTGTCTCTTTAAATTTAAAACAGTGCACACTTTATTACTGAATATGTGAAAAAGTATGAGGGAATTGTTCAAAATTTACCAAATTTTCACCACAGTGTCTTAAAGCATTCAAAGTATTGCACACCAATTTTCAGAGCTTTAACCCTTAAAATAAAGAAACCGGAGCCGGTTACAGTTTTAACCCCTCTACAGTCCCAGCTACAGCCTTTGCTGCGACTTTACCAAACCCAGGGGGGAATACGATACCAAATGAAGCCTTCTAGGAACTTTTCCAACTACTTTCAGATCCTCACACATGCATCTGCATGTCTTGCTCTCAAAAGTAACTGCGCAGTAATGGCGCGAAAATGAGGCTCAGCCTATAACTGGGAAGGCCCTTCCTGACTGGAAAGGTGTCCAACACAGTGCCCGACGTTAAAAAACGTTCCCCAAGCTTATAAGTGTGAATTAAAAGCATAAACATGTATAAAATGCCCAAATAAAGCAATTGATTTTGCCCATAAAAGTGTCTACCAGTTTTATAGCCCATATTAAGCCCTTTATTCTGTTTGAGACTAAGAAAATGGCTTACCGGTCCCCATGAGGGGAAATGACAGCCTTCCAGAATTACACAGTCTTGTTAGAAATATGGCTAGTCATACCTTAAGCAGAAAAGTCTGCTAACTGTTTCCCCCAACTGAAGTTACTTCATCTCAACAGTCCTATGTGGAAACAGCAAACGATTTTAGTTACTGTCTGCTAAAATCAACTTCCTCTCACAAACAGAACTCTTCATCTTTTTCTGTTTCAGAGTAAATAGTACATACCAGCACTATTTTAAAATAACAAACTCTTGATAGTAGAATAAAAAAAAAACTACAACTAAACACCACATACTCTTAACCATCTCCGTGGAGATGTTGCCTGTGCAACGGCAAAGAGAATGACTGGGGTGGGCGGAGCCTAGGAGGGACTATATGGACAGCTTTGCTGGGACTCTTTGCCATTTCCTGTTGGGGAAGAGATATTCCCACAAGTAAGGATGACGCCGTGGACCGGACACACCAATGTTGGAGAAATATTAGCTATGGAGTTATCCATTACTGCCGTCAATTGTTGCATAGTAACAAGCATTGGCGCGCTAGAAGTACTAGGGGTCGCCTGCGCGGGCATAACTGGTATAGACACAGAAGGAGAGGATGCAGAACTATCCCTACTTCCTTCATCTGAGGAATCATCCTGGGCAACCTTACTAAATGTGACAGTACTGTCCTTACTTTGTTTGGACGCCATGGCACAATTATCACATACATTTGAAGGGGGAACCACCTTGGCCTCCATACATACAGAACATGATCTATCTGAAGGTACAGACATGTTAAACAGGCTTAAACTGGTTAATAAAGCACAAAAAACGTTTTTAAACAAAACCGCTACTGTCTCTTTAAATGTTAAACAGGGCACACTATTACTGAATATGTGAAAAACTATGAAGGAATTATCCAATCTATACCAAATTTTCACCACAGTGTCTTAATGCATTCAAAGTATTGCACCCCAATTTTCAAGCTGTTAACCCTTAAAATGCGGAAACCGGAGCCGTTTGCAATTTAACCCCACTACAGTCCCAGCCACAGCCTTTGTTGCGACTTCACCTATTCCAGGGGGATATACGATATCAATTCAAGCCTTCTAGGAACGTTTTCAGTGGATACCAGACCCTCTCACATGCAGCTGCATGTACTGCACTCAAAAGAAACTGTGCAATAATGGCGCGAAAATGAGGCTCTGCCTACTAAAGTGAAAGGCCCTTCCTGACTGGGAAGGTGTCTTAACTAGTGCCTGGCGATAAAAACGTTCCCCAAATAATAAAAAGTGTGAAATCCACTTCAAACTTTAAACAATAACTTAAATCGATTTAGCCCTTAAAAGTGTCCACCAGTTAATAGCCCATAATAAGCCCTTTATTCTTTCTGAGTCTAAGAAAATGGCTTACCGATCCCCATGAGGGAAAATGACAGCCTTCCAGCATTACACAGTCTTGTTAGAAAAATGGCTAGTCATACCTTGAGCAGAAAAGTCTGCAAACTGTTCCCCCCAACTGAAGTTCTCTCAGCTCAACAGTCCTGCGTGGGAACAGCAATTGATTTTAGTTACTGCTGCTAAAATCATACTCCTCTTTTAAACAGAACTCTTCATCTCTTTCTGTTTCAGAGTAAATAGCACATACCAGTACTATTTCAAAATAACAAACTTTTGATAGAAGAATAAAAAACTACAACTAAACACCACATACTCTTCACCATCTCCGTGGAGATGCTACTTGTTCAGAGCGGCAAAGAGAATGACTGGGGGGCGGAGCCTGAGGAGGGGCTATATGGACAGCTTTTGCTGTGCTCTTTGCCATTTCCTGTTGGGGAAGAGAATATTCCCACAAGTAATGGATGACGCCGTGGACCGGACACACCAATGTTGGAGAAAACGTCCATACTTTACCTTCACTTTAATGATTTAGAAATAGCATGCAATTTTAAACAACTTTCCAATTCGCTTCTGTTATCTAATTTGCTTTATTCTCTTGATATAATTTGTTGAACAGCATATCTAAATATGTTCAGCAACTGCTGATTGGTGGCTGCACATAGATGCCTCAGGTGATTGGCTTACCCATGTGCATTGCTATTTTCCTAAACAAAGGATATTTAAAGAATGAAGCTAATTAGATAATTGAAGTCAATTAGAATGTTGTTTAAAATTTTATTTTCTGTCTGAATCATGAAAGAAATTTTTGGGGTTGCATGACCCTTTAAGGTGCAATGTTCATGTTCACCAACATTTCAGGCTCCAGTGAGGACTTAAGCATGCTATAAGTATAGTAGTTGCCATGCATGATTAAGGAAATATTGTTGTACATGAACATTGCACCTTAAAGGGACAGTCAACTCCAAAATTGTTATTGTTTAAAAACATAGATAATCCAGTTATTACCCAATCCCCAGTATTCCATAACCAACACTGTAATATTAATTATCCTGTTTTACCTCTGTGATTACCTTGTATCTAAGCCTCTTCTGACAGCCCCCTTATCACATGGCTATTTATTTATTATTATCTATTGACTTGCATTTTAGCCAATTAGTGCTGTGTCATGCACAACCCACGGGCGTGAAAACAATGTTATCTATATGGCCCACATGGATTATCAGTCTCTTGTGAAAAGCTAATAAAAAAGCATGTGATAAGAGGCTGTCTGTAGTGGCTTATAAAAAGGCAGAAATGTAAGGGTTTAAAGGTTATAAAGTATATTAATATATCAATGTTGGCTGTGCAAAGCAGGGGAATAGGTAGTAAAGGCGTTATCTATCTTTTTAAACAATTTTGGTGTTGACTGTCCTTTTAATAAAGGACTCTGTTATTTTAAACAGAAGTGCTGTTGCTTGTTTCCTTTGATGTCTTACTAAGATTTGACTTGAGATCTTAACCTTTTTTGTGCGTTCAGTTCTTGTTTGCCAATTGCAGCTGTCTTTGCATATACACTGTTTTTCCCTCTTTTATCAACTTTGTTCTTAGCAAAGATTCTAGATTATCCAGTATTTAACAGGGGGGGCTATAGTTCAATTGCCTGCCCAGTAAAATCTATGTAAAAATCCAAAAACTCGGGAGGCAGAGCCAACATCGGCCATGATGGCTATGTAATCACGGAGCCCCGTGTAACGGTCGCTTTATATTACAGCAATAACAAGCATACCAGCAATAATTTTGGTCCTACAACCAGCCAAAGTTGTATTATACCTTCAAGATGCTAACGGACACAGTCGGAGAGTGAGCACCCTGTATTAAGCAACACATTGAAACGCCTCAAAATTTAAGTGCAGGACCGCCATTAGGCCGCATCTGAAATTGTAAGTGTGCAATCAGCTCTAATAGCACTGCTATATGGACTTAGTTTGACACCTTCTTTACTTTGTCAAAGTCGCACCTTAATATCACTTTGCCCTACAAGATTCAATAAGCACACCAGAACAAAATATACCCGCAATCAAAATGGAGGCTGCAGTCGTAGCAATGTTCAGGGAGGCGGAGACAAAGCTTGATGCTCATATTTCTGAGCTCCAAGAAGTATTCACGGGAGAATGGAACGTTCTGCGAAAAATCTGTAGTTGCTTGCATGGGGTTTTGAAACCTTCAGTGGAGCTTACACTGCCCTACACAGCACTCCCCAAACAAGAGTCGGCAGAGACGCTTCCCTATACTTCAATAGCTCTGGATGACTCACTGCGCTGGGTCCCAAAGGAGATCATTAGCCCTGGACGGGTTTCATTAGACGTGATGGCAGATCCACAATACAGAGAAGAAGACCAGCTTCCTAAGTTGACGGATAAATCAGATTCTGGAGTGCAGGGAGTGACTACTGAAGATGGCAAATCAGTTACTCAATGGCCTGACACACTCTCTGATACCATCGCAGACGCCATACCGTACTCCACTTCATTGTTCGAGGAGGGCCATACCTTAAAATTGCTGAGTACGGGCATCATATCTCTGCAGGGAGTTAGTACTACACGATCACATCCCTGGGCCTTTATGACCATTAGACCCATCATGAGACTCACCAAAATAACACTAGCTGGCATGCAGAACCTTGCCCACCTTAGAAGAACCGGTGTGGGGTAACTGGCTATTATCTTATTAACAAATTAGAGGATATGAAGAGTCTGATTGTTTGGTAGTTACTACCCTAATTTACAATTTGTGACTCTTATGAAAGTATACCTTCATGATTATTAGGAGCCTGGCTCTATACTTTTCATTATGGAACGTTTTCAACTATATATGATCTAAATAATGTTGGTTCATATGGGTGGCTTAGATATATCTCACTGCTGTTTTTCTTTAGTTTTCTGCCTTATAACTCTAATGTTAACTTATGAGTGGCCACAATATGTTTGAGGTTTTTACGCATTTTTAAAAGCCACAGGTTTTTCTAGAAGGTTAACACCACTGACTTAGGTACCTTGCTTATGTATACTTTAGTTCATTATACAGACACATATTTATGACTCTCATTGCATCAATCCCTATGCACACGTAAACATGGAGTATGTGAGATCCTTATTTAAGTTATACCGACTTGGTTTAAGGGCCTATATACACATATTTCTATGTACCTCCACATAAATATTTAAGGTGATGTGTGACAGAACCCACGCGAGTGCTTACTCCTAATACATAGACAAATCACACCAGTTTTAATGTTGCTGGCGGCTGAGGCAACATACTTCATATTGTAGAAGGAGTGGGGTACATCAGTCTTTAGGCATTTCTTGGGACATATATATATATATATATATATATATATATCCTGGGGAAGCATATTTAAGACAGGCTGCAGGCACTGGTGACCAGGAGACTAGGGGATAATACTTTATAGAGTATACCCTGTTTATGATATATTGTTTCAATTGGGGTTAATGGCAAGAGTGCATTGTTACTCACAATCCTGCTGTACAGTCTGGGAAAATACAAGGATGCTATTTCTAGAAGGAGCGCACTCTTTAAATGCTAAGGACTGTTATTAGTAGAGTGACGCAGTGTTGGGCTTCCTTAAAGTGAAGATAAAGTTAGGCGCTTCGCTCTCCTCGGTCATATAGATGATTTAAAATCATTAGGAGTTTCATTCATGATTTTGTATAAATTTTGAAATGTAATTTTCGCCGCAAATAAACTCTATAATTTCCGACTTACAATTCAACCCGTTTTTTTCTCTCATTTTACTTAAATAGCATAGTACTGAATGAATACACTGTGTCATTCATGGAGTACTATGTTTCCACCGCGATTCACGCATGCGCGTTGTACACCAGCTCATCACAGAATCACATGCACATTGAACGTAAGATCTACGATTCGCGCATGCGCAATGTGATTGTGAACGCGCATTTGACCTACGAACAGAGCGGGTGGGACCTCTCTATACGTCAACACACAAACATAGGAAGTGTAAGATGGGCGGAGCATGAAGGATAACGGTAGAAATAAAATTGAAAATAAAAGTCAAAATTCACACATTTATAAATAAAAAATATAGCAATCTGCTGGACTGACCTTACTTGGCAGGATCAGACTGATATACTTCAGGAAAGTTTTCTTCTGTGAAAAGCACACTGGTCTAAAAGAGGCTGCTTCCGGGTGGTAAATCGCCATAGAACAAGCCACTGAGCTGTTGTTCGTTCCTGGTAGAGCGCTTCTCTCTTCGTATGCAAATTATTATGACCCTGGGGAAGTCTCCCTATGGGTGATGGGGGAAACCAGACGTGGACTCCTTGCCCAGTGTGCTTAGAGGAATGTGGCTGCACCTCACTGACGAGGCCCATAGGAGGCCGAAACGATCGTCTGGGGTTGTCATGTTCCTTGTTCAGAGGAGAATTGCCTGGTATTTCGGGGCTGGACTGACCTTACTTGGCAGGATCAGACTGATATACTTCAGGAAAGTTTTCTTCTGTGAAAAGCACACTGGTCTAAAAGAGGCTGCTTCCGGGTGGTAAATCGCCATAGAACAAGCCACTGAGCTGTTGTTCGTTCCTGGTAGAGCGCTTCTCTCTTCGTATGCAAATTATATATATATATATATATATATATATATCCTGGGGAAGCATATTTAAGACAGGCTGCAGGCACTGGTGACCAGGAGACTAGGGGATAATACTTTATAGAGTATACCCTGTTTATGATATATTGTTTCAATTGGGGTTAATGGCAAGAGTGCATTGTTACTCACAATCCTGCTGTACAGTCTGGGAAAATACAAGGATGCTATTTCTAGAAGGAGCGCACTCTTTAAATGCTAAGGACTGTTATTAGTAGAGTGACGCAGTGTTGGGCTTCCTTAAAGTGAAGATAAAGTTAGGCGCTTCGCTCTCCTCGGTCATATAGATGATTTAAAATCATTAGGAGTTTCATTCATGATTTTGTATAAATTTTGAAATGTAATTTTCGCCGCAAATAAACTCTATAATTTCCGACTTACAATTCAACCCGTTTTTTTCTCTCATTTTACTTAAATAGCATAGTACTGAATGAATACACTGTGTCATTCATGGAGTAATATGTTTCCACCGCGATTCACGCATGCGCGTTGTACACCGGCTCATCACAGAATCGCATGCACATTGAACGTAAGATCTACAATTCGCGCATGCGCAATGTGATTGTGAACGCGCATTTGACCTACGAACAGAGCGGGTGGGACCTCTCTATACGTCAACACACAAACATAGGAAGTGTAAGATGGGCGGAGCATGAAGGATAACGGTAGAAATAAAATTGAAAATAAAAGTCAAAATTCACACATTTATAAATAAAAAATATAGCAATCTTAATATTTTGAATGTATACAATACTTGGATGTGTTGTAAAGGGCTAAAATTTACTTTCACTTTAAGGGTTTTTTATTTTTCCATGTGTGTAGTGTTTTTTCTGACTGCCAGAGCAGTTACATCAATGGCGGCTATGACAGGATGAGGCGCGAGATAACTAGACTACGCACTTCATCTCTGCCCCCTCTCATGTGCAGCTCAGTTGAGTTCCGCCTTCTTCCTAAGTTGTGGCGGAGAATCGCCATTTTCGGCTTTCCTCCTGAGCTGGGTGATGGCCACGCCCCCTTGTCTCCTTAAGATCGGAGCGAGGGGTTGAGTGCGTTTCCTCTGACATAATGTGGGGGCTCATGAAATGCAGAGACCAGCTATTTCTGCGTGCCTCCTATTTTCTTCTGAGTCGTTCAACTGCCGTTTCATTTTAAATTACAGTTATAAGTGTGTTTATTACTGCTGGGTTTTATATTCTAATAATCACGTAGCTCTTGTTATTATGCAAGGTTTTTTTTTGTCCTCCGGAAGTCCTATCATATCTATGATGCCATTATAAATTGTCACTATATTTTAATTAAACTCCTCCCTAAAGTGTTCCAGACTATTAGGGGTTAAGGACAGCTTGCATTCCAACAAGGAATTATTTAATTGTTGTGCTCTTCCAGCCTATGTGACATAAGCCTGTTTGATGGGCATGTTTTAATACAGAATTCTACTCCTATGTAATTAGGATGTTTTGAGTTACAACGTGCAGCTGCCACTCATACCTTCCCTGACAGTTATAATATAATAACAGGACAGGGGTGTCGCTGTGTTTTTTTCTAAGCAATGGTCTGATCTGTGGCAAAAATTTGATATTTAACCCCTGAGCGCAAGGTCTCCTTTGGATGATGCTGTTCAGTACAGCTTCTCCTTTAGCGTCCCAAGTGTCACATTCAGTGCCCTGCGGTTCCTCTCAAACTACTGAGGAGTATATTTGCCTTCAGATCTGCAGCTCATTTTGTCCTCTGCTTTTCTGTGTTTTTACCCATTTTTTTCCCCCTTACCTTTAGGGAAAACGCAAGAGGATTTTAAAAATGTTCAGATAGTAAGGTTTCTGCTTCTGTTTCTCGATCTGCTCTCTCCCCTAAGTCAGGTAAGAAGAGAGGGTAGAATCTCAGATAAGGATGGTATAATTCTTTTGTCTGATACTGAAGTGGTATCCTTCAGTTGTATGCTTATTCACCTCATGTACTGTTAAAGGCGATATTGGCTACTTGCATGACATAGATAAGCCTGTTGTTGTCAACCTTAGAAAGTCCCACTACATTGTTTATTCCTATGACTAAGTGTCTAGACGGGCTGCAGATTTTTTCAGAGGAATATTTGGGGATACTTGTCTCCCTGTCTCCTGTATGCCCTAGTGGACTGCGCTTCTATGGCACAGAATACTTGGATCTCTAGGGGAGATAGCTGCTCCTTACGGATCCATGGGATACAAAGATGGAGATCTTTCTGGACAAGAGCGGCATCTTTTGATGCGACGCCTGATCGAATTACACAGAAGGGCTATTAGGCCATTTTTTTATTTCTGTTGCTAATTTTCGTTCCTTCGTAACTTCATCCCCTTTGTCTTCAAAGCAGGAGTATTTCAAGTCCTCTTGGATACCCAATCAGTCTTGTAACAGGGGGAAGTAATTAAAGAAATCCACAGCTAACTCTCATTCAGCATGTAGGGTTTACCCCCGAGCCAGGATCGGATCCTATGGGGGGCAGTCTATCTCAGGTTTTGTCCTGCCTGGATACGTTCCTTGTAGGAGTCTTCCCCTTTACCTTCCAGGATTGGATCTTGGGAGAGGGGCAGTCTTTTTCAGTTTTCTCTTGCCTGGATACTAGATTGCCTAGATCCCTAAGGGGCTATAGATATAGTATTCCAGGGTTACGAATTGATTTTGCTCTTTTCCAGGAGTAGGTTCTTCCTCTCTAGTTTATCGATAGTCCAGATAAAGAGAGAGGCGTTCTTGAAAGGTGTTCAGAATGTTCCTCCCTGGAAGGGCTTGTTCCCATTCCAGTTTAGGAACAAAGGTTTAGTTTCCTCAAGATGGAGACTATCGCTCCATTCTTCCTTGGTACAGGAGGGTCAGTTTCTAATGGCCTTAGACCTAAAATATGCGTACCCTCAGATTCCCATTCAAGGGATCATCTCATATTTCTGAGATTTGCATTGTTGTGGGCCAACAATGACTTTGTATCAGCTCCCAGAGTTCTCTCCAGGTTTTTCTGGGCTGCAATTTGGTTCCAGGATTGCAGTGGCGTCCCTCCTGGACACCCTATTGGTCCAGGAGCCATTCCTTCTTCGATCAAGATCTCTTTGGAGGTTGTGTTGTCTGTCTTCTTTCCACGAATGGAAGTGGAACTGGGAAAAGAATACCTTGTCCCAGCTACATGGGTATTCTGCTTAGGAATTATTCATTCTTTCAATGAAAGTTCTCTGCCGGAGGTCAGGAAAGCCTAAATCATTCCTCTTGGCTCCCTCTTTTGTCCACTGTTCGGCCTCAGTGACTTCGTGTCCGAGTCCATTTGAGAGCTAAGCAGTTCTGCATGCTCATTCAGTGAAATGAGGATTATCCGGATGTCTAAGAGTATCTAGATCTGTCAACAATAGTCTCTCTTTCCCGTGGTGTTTTAGCAAGATCTTTGGCTTCAGGACTCACGTTTTAAAGGTCCTCCTGTGCATTTTGACCGCGGACTCCAGACTGCTGGGCTGGGGAGGTACCTGGGACTCGTTAAGTCTCGCTGGGGTTTAGCTCAAATGGTAGAGTGCTCGCTTATCAGGCGAGAGGTAGCGGGATCACTGCCCACATTTTAACGCAGGGACTTTGGTCCTGGGAGAAGTCTCCTCTCTCATTTATCAGTTGGAGTAAATAGTGATTTTCAATGATCTGATGGTTTGACCTCAGTTGTCTTTATCCCACTTTAGCAGGTTCTATTCAGACAACATAGTCTCTGTGTTTTTACATCAACTTCCAGAAAGGAACTCTTGTTCCTTAGTCATATAGCAGGTGTTTCAGATTTTTTCATGTGATCACAGTTTCTGTCTATTTGCCATCCACAGTTATGAAATGGACAATTGGGAAAAGGATGTGTTTTCAAGGTAATCTACCAAATGGGGGTTCCCAAAATTGGTTTTGATGGGGTCTTGTTGGAACACCATGTTCCCAAGTTTGGTTTGAGGTCAAAGATATCCTCAAGCCTTTCTAATAGATGCTCTGTCAGTTCCTTGGAACTTCAGGTGACTCATCCTCCTCTGTTTGTTCTCCTTCCGCGAACCATCCTTCGAAGCATTGGTTTTCTCCTAACTCCTGCGTGGCCTCGCAGGATCCGGTAGACGGTTCTAGTAGAGATTGTACGTGGGGTTTTCGAATCGGTGCTTGAGGCCACGATTCAGGCTCATAAGCCTATCACTAGGAAGATTACTATAAGATATGGCAGGTTCCCAAAGTTCTTATCCTTCTCCTGGTAGGCCTTGAAAAAGTGTCATATATTAGTACCCTCATGGGTCAGATTCAGCTCTTCTGTTCTGCTGCTCAAGCGTATGGCGGATGTGCCGGGTGTACAATCCTCTTATCAGGTTCTGGTACGAATCAGACATGTATTTTAGTGGCTCCCTTGGAGTTTTTTCCTTGTTCTTATAATTTTTTTAGGCTCTGTTTGAGCCTATGCATTAATAGATATTAAGTTATTATCTTGAAGAGTTTTGTTCTTCTTCTGCTCAGAGAGTTTCAGATCAGGAATTGTTGTTCCTTCTCTCTGTCCTAATCTTTCTTCTTATAATGATACTTTGTTGTACACTTAGATGTTGTGCAGGTCCTTAAATTTTATCTTCAGGCTACTAAGGACTTTTGTCGGTCTTCTGTATTGTTGGTTGTTTTTTCACTATCATTGTTTCCAGTTAAAAGGTTTAGGACTGTTCCCTTTGTACACAGTCTGCATCGTATGTTCCCATCAACACGGAAACATTTTTTATTCAACCCTTAACAGTGCTAGTATCACCTTTAGTTTATTTTTTACCATAGACCCACAGGCTCTATTTGCTCCTATGTTTTATTTTATTTGCCCACTGGCACAGACTCATTTTTTTTTAAACCACGTGGGGTACTTTAAGTGGTATATTATGTATCTCCTAATGTCATATTTCTAATTTATTCCTGGGAACTCACTGTACGTATCTGCATCATTCATTCTCTCTATTGTTCTCTCTATTATTCTGCAGGATTTTTTTTTCACAGTTTTTAACAGCTAGAGGTAACTTTTTATTTCTTACACTCTGTTGTTTGAACCTGTCGCTGTGGTGCCTCTCCCTCCGTCCTGCTGACAGATAACATGTAAGATATAGACCATCATTCTTAAATCTGCTGAGCCAGCTATGTTGTAGTTTACCCAAAAATAAGCCACTTAATGTGCACCAAGCCTGCTGCTTCTCAAAACTGGGAGAGTTACAATCTCATATTAGGGCACACGTGAAATCATCACACTTCCAAGGGAGTAGGCTCTGTTCTGTTTCTCCATTACTTGCCTCTTTATCCACCACACAATCCTTCAAGAGTCTCAGGGCAGAAGGAAATGGATAAGAAAAATACCATCAACCTGATGATCTGCCTTTTAGTGAACCACTCTGTGCTAAAGTGGCCCTCTAGTTGGGAAGGAAAGTGAGTTTCATCACGTTCTTTCCCAGAGATGTTATCCTTCAGGGGGACGATCCTATTTATACTTTAAACACCTGTCCAACTGCTTGTTTTGTAAGCTGAAGTGGTAGTTGCATTTTTTTGTAACATTTTTTCTTGCGGTACGAGAAAAGTGTATTTGAAGATTTACAAATGAGCAACATATGACTTTTAAATAATTACTCTTACGCATAGGCTGATTTTGGTCCAGTTTATAATTTGATTGTTCAAACCATCACTGAATTACTTAGTATGTGTACTAACATCTGTTCTGTATTCTGCTGGTACTTACAAGGCATAACATTATGGAATAGTTGATTCAGATTCCAAGACAGTTTGCCTAAACAATAAATCAGAAGTGCTGCTTAGGAATTCTCTCTGAGCTTATTAGTCTGAGAGAGCTAGAGGAAGCTCTGCACCAGCTGCGAATGCCAAGATACCTTCTTAGGCTTGTATACATCTGCATAGAGGTAGTGTTTGAAATATGTAATATGCTTAATTCTTTCGATAAGTATATTTATCTGGAGATTTTAGTAAAACAAAAGTGCAAAAAATAAAATTAAAAAGATTATATTTTTTTTGTTTGTTTTTAATGTGTAGTTACTTACTGTGGGACACTCCCGAATTCCTGTACAGTAATTAATTCCATTTCTTTGATAATCTTTTCTTTGGTCGGTTTCTTTGCTGGCTCAGGCACTGTAACTTTAGATTCCGCTGGCTCCACAGGTGCACAATCACTGCTGAGAAACACAAGACAAAGAGCGGCTCACACACCAAGTACTGTTACTGCACATTACTGGTGGCTAAATTAGGGACTAGGTGCTTTTCTTTTTTCATAAAAACTATATGAATGTGGCACAAAAAATACACAAAGATAATAAAAGCAAAAATAAGTATTACCTTTGTTATATTAACAGGACAGTAGACACTGACCTGTTAATAAAGCAGTTTTACTGAAATTCCTATGTTATAGATCACTTTTCAACACCTATAAAGAAAATGCTACATTTTATTTAAATGTTTTTGTTTACTTTTAAGCAGGTGAGCGATACTACCAGAGGTGATATCACCGGTCCCCATAGACCACCCTCCTACTGCCCTTTATCAGTGTCTGACTCCTCAAATACAGGTTGCACATGTGCTGTAGTACTTCTTGACCCATCAGTATAAACTAAACAGTGAAAATAGCAAGTGCTGTGTTCTTGCTATTAAACTTTTTCTTTTTCACAGCAGTGCTCTGCAGGTCCTGAGCAGTACTTGTACTATGTGTTTAACCCATTAAGGGGATTAAACCCTTTGGGTGCAGGGTCGCTAGCCTTAAAATGACATGCTCTAAAGAATTAGAGCAGGATTTGACAAACCTAAGCATCAAGGAGCCACTTGCGCCTTAAAATTGGGCCCTAGTGCCCTGGTTTAGGGCCCTCAAGACACCTATGGATGTCCCCTTCTTCACATTGCCAGCATCTAATTGGGATGGCAAAAATTTTCTGGCTCCTAAAGTTATGGGCTGGCTCCTAGATTTTGAAAAAAAATGTCAAGCCCTGAATTAGAGCATGTCATTTTTTAACTATAATAGCCGTTTACATTGTAGCTTACTCTTAACTCAGAAGTAGAGCTGCAACAACTAATCGTCATAATCGATAATAATCGATTATGGAAATAGTTGTCAACGAATCTCATAATCGATCAGTTGGTTTGTGCACAACACCAGCTGCTTCACTCCAATGAACTCCTGCATATGGTATTGTGATTTATGGTTATGTCCTTAGTCTAAAGGACGTCTACAGACGTCTAATTTTCACTTTTTCAGGACAGTATACGTTTACAACTACCCCTGGCTTATGTGCAACCCAGCTATAATAGTCATCATTTGGATTGTTTATTTTAAATCTGGTGATTTGGAACTATGCTTTTCATGATATAGTGCCAAGCTTGTTGTTTACACCTTGCCCTAGATTGATGCGAGTTATTTAAATTGATGTGCACTATTATCTGTTTGCACAATTATTAGCGTATTGCTTGCTATTGCTGATTATATGTACTGTATAAATAAATGTGTACGTTTTTGTCCTGTTATTGATATACAGTCCTTAGCGCTTTTGATTTTGTTTTTTTTTAGATTTTTAATAAATTGTGATATGTAATAGAGTCAACCTTTATAAGTATATATTCATTATTATTAGAGCGGACTAGATATTTCCCCTAACCTTATAGCTGGTTATTTACTATTGCATATAGATATTCAAGATATTTTTATGTTAGAATGAAGTCAAGGGTTACTTTATTGAGAGGCCCCTTGCCAAGGTAGAAAACACTTAGCATTGGTGAAGAGCTAACAAAGATAAATATCCCACTTTGGTGAAATTGGCAAAACCCTACTTATACACCTCAACAGCCTTTTCTCTGCTGCAGGAAATATAGCTGCAGAGAACCAGCCTTAGCCAGAAGCAGGTGGACAGGTTGAGATTTTTGCATTTCAATGCAAAGTTTCTGAAAGAGTGAATAACAGAATGTTATTAACAGTGATAGTCTAACTCTTTCTAGTTTTACCTCTTTTCAAACAGTTTGTGGTTTTGTTTAATTATAAAACTGTGCTCTGCTGCTCAAAAATTGAAGAAACAGTTGTGTTAAAGTAAAGTTTTAGTCTGAAGTTTAGAAAACTATTATTGATTCTCTTTTTATCCGATTAGTCGAAAAAATAATCGGCCGATTAATCGATTATGAAAATAATCGTTAGTTGCAGCCCTACTCAGAAGAATTAATGTAATTTACAAACTACAGAAATATTCCTTATCTTCAGTCACAAAGTATAACTAACATGATACAAAAGTATATTGATCTGACATCCACGCACAAGGACCCTCCAATATTACGAGTGAATCTACATTTAAACTGCCCCCCTACACAAAGAAGCAAATAATACATGTCCATTTTATCACCATAATGGAGACACTCTATAAGGAAACATATTTTAATTTATTTGCAGCATTAAGGGGACATTAAACACTAAATACATTTTATGAGCATAGTATTGAGGTACAGTGAGGGGAAAATGATTTGATCCCCTGCTGATTTTGTACATTTGCCCACTGACAAAGAAATGATCAGTCTATAATTTTAATGATAGGTTTATTTGAACAGTGAGAGACAGAATAACAACCAAAATATCCAGAAAAACGCATTTTAAAAAAGTTATAAATTGATTTGCATTTTAATGAGTGAAATAAGTATTTGATCCCCTATCAATCAGCAAGATTTCTGGCTCCCAGGTGTCTTTTATACAGGACACAAGCTGAGATTAGGAGCACTCTTTTAAAGGGAGTGCTCCTAATCTCAGCTTGTTCCCTGTATAAAAAACACAGAAGCAATCAATCAGATTCCAAAACTCTCCACCATGGCCAAGACCAAAGAGCTGTCCAAGGATGTCAGGGACAAGATTGTAGACCTATACAAGGCTGGAATGGGCTAAGACCATCGCCAAGCAGCTTGGTGAGAAGGTAACAGTTGGTGCGATTATTCTCAAATGGAAGAAACACAAAATAACTGTCAATCTCCCTCGGTCTGGGGCTCCATGCAAGTTCTCACCTTGTGGAGTTTCAATGATCATGAGAATGGTGAGGAATCAGCCCAGAACTATACGGGAGGATCTTGCCAATGATCAAGGCAGCTTGGACCATAGTCACCAAGAAAACAATTGGTAACACACTACGCCGTGAAGGACTGAAATCCTGCAGCATCCGCAAGGTCCCCCTGCTCAAGAAAGCACATGTACAGGCCCGTCTGAAGTTTGCCAATGAACATCTGAATAATTCAGAGGAGAACTGGGTGAAAGTGTTGTGGTCAGAGTTTTTTGGAATCAACTCAATGTGTTTGGAGAAGGAGGAATGCTGCCTATGACCCCAAGAACACCATCCCCACCGTCAAACATGGAGGTGGAAACATTATGCTTTGGGGTGTTTTTCTGCTAAGGGGACAGGACAACTTCACCGCATCAAAAGGGACGATGGACGGGGCCATGTACCGTGAAATCTTGGTTGAGAACCTCCTTCCCTCAGCCAGGGCATTGAATATGGGTCGTGGATGGGTATTCCAGCATGAAAATGAACCAAAACACACGGCCATGGCAACAAAGGAGTGGCTCAAGAAGAAGCACATTAAGGTCCTGGAGTGGCCTTAATCCCAGACCTCAATCCCATAGAAAATCTGTGGAGGGAGCTGAAGGTTCGAGTTGCCAAACGTCAGCCTTGAAACCTTAATGACCTGGAGAGTATCTGCAAAGAGGAGTAGGACAAAATCCCTCCTGAGATGTGTGTAAACCTGGTGGCCAACTACAAGAAGTGGACAAACGTACAAAATCAGCAGGGATCAAATCATTTTTTCCCCTCACTGTATGCTACAGAAAAAAGAAATTTGAACTGAGAGGAAGGAATAGGATGCTATACTATGGGAAAAGGGTGGAATAGGGGGCACCCTACATAGTCTATCCCGGGGAGGTGGGAGAACCCCCTAAACTACAGAAAAAAATTAAATAAATACATTTAAAAAAATATATCTTTAAACTGGGTACTGGCAGATAGCTGCCAGTACCTAAGATGGCCACCACTAGTGAGAGGGGGAAGGGTTAGAGAGCTGTTGGGGAGGGTATGTGGAACCTTAAACTGCATACTGGCAGACTGCCTGCCAGTACCCAAGATGGTAAGGAGGAGGGAGGAGCTATTTGGGAGGGATTGTGGAGTGGAGGTTAATCACTGCATTACAATACTGTTACCTTTACCAGTTAACTAATTAACCCCTTCGGTGCCAGGAAGGGCTCAGCTGCAATTAGCAGCCTTCTAATTACCAAAAAGCAAAGACTCAGCCATGCATGTCTGCTATTTCTGAACAAAGGGGCTCGAAAAGCAGCTTTTAAAACCATTTGTGTTATCAAAGCACAAGCATTATGTATATATTTTCAGTGAGAAACACAAAGTTTGTGAAAAAGTTAACTTTTTTTTTATACGATTGTATTTGGCAGCAAAAAAGTGGCATAAAATATATCAGAAATGGTCCTGAATCAATATTTAAAATATATAGTTGTGTTATAGGTATAAAAAAAAAAAAAAAAAAAGGCTCTATTTTTGTTTAAATGGAGTGATAGCAAAAATGCTAAACATTCTCTGGTATTCTGGGCAAGATTTTTTTCTGAAAGTCCCGGTACCAAAGGGGTTAATATGTCCCTTTAACAGCTGCCCCCTCCATTTGGATTGCTTAAATTCACTTTCTGCATCCAATCAGGCAGTTGGACAGGTGTTTAATTAACATATATAATTTCAGTTGTTAAAAATCTGCTCTTTCAAATAAAATAGAAAATGGGATTTAACAAATGACGATTAGCTGAGATGGAGCAATGCAAAATATTACAGTCCAAGCTTGCCCATTGTCATCAAAAGAGGGACCACACAACAGAATTGTCTGGTTTGCACTGCGGCTCCCAAGTGATACTTTAACTATGTGTTTAACTCCTACCAAAAAAGGGGAAATGGACACACATACCTGTCTACAGCTTTCTTAGGAAGATGTGGAGGGATATTTTCTACCAAGTGAGATGCATCAGCAAAATTTTGAGTGATAGAAACCTCCAGTTCCTGTATAGATGAAAACAAAAATTATTGCATAGTCAATTAGCACATCTAGGCAAAATTGTCTGCTTGCTTTTCCCCCCAGAAGTATTCTATATACATTGTAACTGATACACCAGAGTACTCTGGGTGTAAAAATCACAGAAATCCCCTAATGGGGTATGTGTGGCAAAATCAAAGTAACTTCAAGAAAGCATAAGTTAGGTTTGATTTGCTGCTAAGTGAAGCTCATTTCCAAAACAAAAACAATATTCATGTAAGTTATGGTGCAGATATAGGTCTGAGATTAAAATCCTACATTTAATAAAAGTACAAGTCACAAACACTTTTCATCTGATGAGAGCTTGATTTTACTGTACCTACCCATAAGGAGACTTCAGTATTTAAAGGTAATGGAAGCGGTTGTATATCTCATTAACATATTGTACCCACAGTTCTTGGCAACAACGTGGATGAGCACCAATATCACCTTTTTTGTGTAACTATTTGGCCTCATTGGCAGCACTCCCAAAGATGTATTTAAACTTTATTTTTGTAAAGTGTGCTAAATAAAACTATGTGAATTTCTGTCTAACTATTTAGATACACATATTATATATATATATATATATATATATATACACACACATATATATACATGTAAAACAAAATGGTATGTAGCATGCAGTCACTCATGGAGCATTATGTATTCTAAACATACTCTTACCTTCAGTGAATTTGCTATAGTTTCTTGGCGCTGCACTTCCAATTCTAATTGATTGAGAATTTCATACAATGAATGCATTTCATGGCCTACTTTAGCCAGTACATTTTTTAAAGAAAGATCTTGACCTATAGAAAAGAATGTCAATAGTGAGAAGTATAACCCGTTGCTAACCTCCCAAGACACATAACTGCTCATTAAATATACATCTATAAAGTTTTCTTTCAGCAATAAAAGTAAAGCCATAGTATTGTGTTGCATGCCTGCTTAATAATATTTTACAACATACATAGTTGTAACCGTCTTGCTTTCGTCACATTAGTGATGACATTTTTAGAATGCTCTTCACATAACCACAGACTACTGTACTATCATTTATTATAATTAAAATAAAACACCAGATTAGCACCATTAACACATGATGGGTGTCATCCTTCTTAAAGTGATTATAAACTTTAATGAATTAAAGCCCAGGATAAAAAAATAATCTTAAAAACAGAGACACTAATTCATTAAAGTTTACAAAGACGCTTATTTTTTAAAATACTTACCTTTGCGTTATGGTAAACATAACGCCAATCCTCCGCCCTCATATCCTGCTCTCTTTAGCATATGGATGAAGAACCTTCCAATCGTTGTGTGCCCCACTAACTGGACGCCAAAGGTATTTTTAAAAATAAGAGTCTGTAAACCTTAATGAATTAAAGTGCCCCTGTTTTTAAGATTTTCATCCTGGGCTAATGTTCTTTAGTAAAAACTGCACTACAGCCCTAGCATATTATGATTTAAACGTGAAAATGTGTTAACATATTAAAGGGATAGTAAACCCACATTTTTTCTTTCATGATTCGGATAGACCATGCAATTTTAAGCAACTTTCTAATTTACTGCTATTATCAATTTTTCTTTGTTCCTTTGGTATCTTTATTTGAAAAAGTAGGAATATAAGCTAAGGAGCCGGCCCATTTTTGGTTTCTGCACCCAGGCTAGCGCTTGTGATTGGTTGCTACATTTAGCAAACTAATAAACAATTGCAGCCCAGGTTCTGAACCAACAATGGGCCGGCTCCTAAGCTTTACATTCCTGTTTTCAAATAAAGATGCCAAGAGAATGAAGAAAAGTAGTTGCTTAAAAGTGCATGTTCTATCTGAATCATGAAAGAAAAAAAATTGTGTTTACTATACATTTAATTTAAAAAATTAACTTTTTCTTCAAATGGATCACAATAATTCTGCTTTTCAACATAGTGAAAGGGACACTAAACCCAATTTTTTTCTTTTCATGCAATTTTAACCCCTTAATGACCACAATGTACCCTGTATGTCACTGGTCGTTAAGGGTTTTTTCAGGACATAATAGCACAAGTCTAGCAAGAACACACTATTAATGCCCTCCCTCCAGAAGGCTTTGTGGAATAGAGCAGTCGCAACGCTGGTGGCAAGACCGCGCTTTAAAACAATCAAGTCCCAAAAAAAGGCCAGCGACATACAGGGTACGTCGCTGGTCCTTAAGGGGTTAAGCATCTTTCTAATTTACTCCTATTATCAATTTTTCTTTGTTCGCTTGCTATCTTTATTAAAAAAGCAGGAATGTAAAGCTTAAAGGGACACTGAACCCAATTTTTTTTCTTTCATGATTCAGATAGAGCATGTGATTTTAAACAACTTTCTAATTTACTCCTATTATCAATTTTTCTTCGCTCTCTTGCTATCTTTATTTGAAAAAGGCATCTAGGTTTTTTGGTTCAGGACTATGGACAGCACGTTTTTTTATTGGTGGATGAATTTATCCACCAATCAGAAAAAACAACCCAGGTTGTTCACCAAAAATGGGCCGGCATCTAAACTTACATTCTTGCATTTCAAATAAAGATACCAAGAGAATTAAGAAATTTTGATAATAGCAGTAAATTAGAAAGTTGCTTAAAATTTCATGCTCTATCTGAATCACAAAAGAAAAAATTTGGGTTCAGTGTCCCTTTAAGAGCCGGGATATTTTTGGTTCAGAACCTGGGTTATGCTTGCTTATTGGTTTGCTAAATGTAGCCAAAAATAAGCAAGCGCTATCCAGGGTGCTGAACCTAAAATGGGCTGGCTCCTAAGATTAAATTCTTGTTTTTTTCTTAAAGGGACACTGTACCCAAATTTTTTCTTTTGTAATTCAGAAAGAGCATGCAATTTTAAGCAACTTTCTAATTTACTCCTATTATCAATTTTTCTTCATTCTCTTGCTATCATTATTTGAAAAAGAAGGCATCTAAGCTTTTTTTTGGTTTCAGTACTCTGGACAGCACTTTTTTATTAGAGGATGGATTTATCCACCAATCAGCAAGGACAACCCAGGTTGTTCACCAAAAATGGGCCGACTTCTAAACTTACATTCTTGCATTTCAAATAAAGATACCAAGAGAATGAAGAAAATTTGATAATAGGAGTAAATTAGAAAGTTGCTTAAAATTTCATGCTCAATCTGAATCACGAAAGAAAATTTTTGGGTACAGTGTCCCTTTAAAGATAGCAAGAGAACGAAGAAAAATTGATAGGAGTAAATTAGAAAGTTGCTTAAAATAGCTTGCTCTGAATCATTAAAGAAAGATTTGGGTTTAGTGTCCCTTTAAAATCAGCTTCAGAGAATCAATGCACTACTGGGACCTAGCTGATCACCAGCTAGCACTCATTGCGGCTTCTGAGCCTACCTATGCATCTTGTTTTTTTTCAACAAAGGATACAAAGAGAATGAAGTAAATATAAAACGTCTTGAACCATGAAAGGTAAAATGTGGTGTTTTATATTGATAGAGTATTGAGCGCAGTGCACCTTCAATTATTTACAGTAAAGTAATTATAAGGAATCAGGTAAAAATACATAAGTAAATATTGGAATGCTGCTGCACTCTTGAAAAAGTCTGAGTGTTCTCAGACGAAACGCGTAGAGTTTTTAGTTTCATACAGCATTCACCTAGATCCGGCATTCACCATATCCGGCTCTGGACTTGTTTTTTTTACGGCTGAGGTGGAGAAGACGGACGTGTGAGACTTCCATCCGTTCCTTGGTCCGGAGTGTATGCCATTTTTAAACCGTATTGGTTTTTCTGCTTGTATTGTTTGAATTCTTGTAGTAGCCATTTATGTATGTGCACTAACGTATCATTAAATATTGTTACACTTGAGTCGGGCTGTACCTGTTTTTCTTGTTTCGTTCCAATGCTGCTGCATTGCTGTACTAATTCTAGTAATAGAGGATTACAGCAAGTCTTCACTTACCAATATTTCTTAACTGTAGTGTCTTCTTGATTAAAGAAATCTTGGAATTAATATGTAGACACAGTTCTTCCAATTCACCAGAGTCCATTTCCAGTCTCAAAAACTTACATCTAAAAACAAAGAAAGGATGTTATGCTTAGGAGTAATTTTGTTTACAACAAAGATACATTTTCATACATACTAGGAAATCTTAAGAAAACATAGAAAGCACAAACTAGTTTAAATTAAATCTTACTCCTTTGAGTTTAGATTATGTTGTATCATTAACTGAATTAAAGTGAAGGTAAACTTTGATGAATGAAAGCCCGGTTTTTAAAAATACTATTAAAAACAGGGGCACTTTCATTCATCAAAGTTTACAAAGCAGTCGTTTTGATTAAAAACTTACCTTTGGAGGGGGCGGAGCCAGCCACCACCAACTATGGCCGCAATTAACTAGTGCTCCGTTATGTAGTGTACTTCCTGACTGGATCCCGACGGCCATATTACTTGCACAGAGTTCACAATAGGCAGGCTTGCAAACAAAGCTGAATTTATACGCTGATGCCCTTGAAACGGGCACATAAGCTCCTCTGACGGCTCCATGCAACAGAAGCTCAAAATCATCACCCAGCCTGTCGGATCGATCATCGGCCATGTGACTTAGGCCTCTTCTTCTGTGCACCTACGCAGTTACTGCACCTACTGCCAATGTTCCCTCTAAGGCGAGTTTTGTGTGCGGCCCAGCGGTGAAACAGTTAATTAGGTAACCACACCCTGCAATTAGCAAACACTGCACAATGCAGATGGCAAGGTATGGTTCTCTTGTTAACTGTTTCACTGCTGGGCTGCACACAAAACTGTCCTTAGAGGGAGCACTGCCTACTGCCAGCGCACACTATAGTGCATCAAATGCAGTAACGGACATCGAGTTAAAAGCGGAAACGCAAACCGACACCTATAATAACCGACACCTAAATAAAGCCTTTGGTCAGGATTTCTCTTTAATGGCAAAGGTTGTAAATGTTATAGTACCCTGCATTGGCCTGTCAACTATTGTATTTTTAAATATTTTGGCATACAATCATTATAGAAAGGCTGTATACAACACCTCAGGATGTGAGTCATAGAAATAATACTCTATAGTGTGGTAAGCTTCATGCCAGTGCTATAGCGTCTTAGAGTAAAGGTGAATCTAAACACAATTTTTGCAAACCTTCTGCAAGTGGAACTTTTTACACTTAAAGTCTCTAATAATTATTTATACGCCAGAAGGGGGTACATTTTTTGGCTGGCGGCAAGTAGAACTGCTAACTTTGAACCATGCTCTCTATTATAACTCTCTGATATTTCTCAGAAAATCGCACAGGCTGCTCTGAATAACATAAAATATCTATTTGAAATAATGCCATCTAGAAGAACACCTAAGTAGGACAAATCGTCTAAAGGATCATCTATATCTAATTCAAAGCTGAACAACTTCTTCAAAGTGCTTGAAACACCTGGCGTAGGCCGCGCAATCACACAAGAACAAGATACGGAGGCCTTAGACTCAGAAGCCAGCATGCCAGCGCAGCAAGACCAGGAACCACTCACTAAAACCGACATTGAAAATTTACCCACCAAAGCAGACTTCTCTTCTTTGTTAACAGATGTGGGAAAGATGATAAAAGAAGGCCTGGCAGAGGTGAAAAAAAGACCTCTCTGATCTGGGAGATAGGGTTGCATTCTTGGAGGAAAACATTGATCAAACTAACAATGACAGCGACCTGCAAAACCATGCTGCAACCATACAAGACTCCATGCTACACCAAATGCAATCACATATTGAAGATCTTGACAATAGAAGTCGCCGTAGCAATATTAGAATAAGAGGAATATCCGAAAAGATAACAGGAAACTTAATACCACAGCACTTACAAGGCCTCTTTCAATCACTTCTTCATGATGCCGACACCCCTAACCTTCCCTTGGAGCGGGCTCACAGAGCACTTAGGCCGAAACCACCGGACGACAAGCCCCCCAGGGACATCATACTTAAGTTCCAGCTCTACGCAGATAAAGAGAGAATCATGAGTGCCGCAAGGAAGGCTAAACAAATATCTTATGATGGTGATGCTCTTCAAATCTATGCAGACTTAAGCCCAATAACATTGGACAAGCAAAGAGAAGCTAAATACCTCACAACACACCTGCAGGACCTAAAAATCCCCTACAGATGGGGATTCCCGTTCTGCATTAAAGTAATCTCGGGCTCCCAAGTTGCTATCTACAGATCTCCGGATGATCTTGAGCAATTCTGCAAGAAATTGAATATATCACAGCCGAAACCTCCCTCACTAAACCAGCCAACAGATATTGGAGATTTGATAAGGCCTGGCAACCCAAAGCCACAGCGATCAAGCTGGACGAAAGTGAATAGAAAGAGATCCAGTTTGGCCTCCGGCTCAACAGCTACTTTAAATTATCCAACATGACTCTCTCCTCTTCCTTGTAAGTAAGGATAAACTCTAAAGCACACGTCTGTTTAGTAGGCTAGGTGGTCCACACTACCTGACACTTCCGTCAGTTGAGACTGATTGGTGGGAATGAGTATGTAGCATGCTTAACTGTCATTGTTTACCCTTATTTAGACTCAATTATTCCTAGGTCTAGAGCGCCAGCCAGCTCACACAGTATTTTTTAGGACCTCAATAAAAATCAAAATGTCTTAGATTACCTCAGAACCAAGGGAAGTTCCCTTTACTGTTTAGTTTACCATTTGTAGTAAACTAGGAAGTACTCCCCCCCCCCAGAAAGGATATACTGTATATTGTTTTATGCAATTTTACTGGAATTGTTGTTATGTTATATTGTTATCTGTTAATTTCTTATTCTTTGATTACATTCAAAAGGTTTCTTGCACACTATCGATCCCAGTGGGGTTTCTCAAGCAAACCAATTTTGTCCTATTTGGTACCAAACTATTTCACACTGTTTGCTGCCTTCTCACCTATGCATCACACCTACCTCACCATTGCACCTATAAAGGCCCGCTGTGTTTGGTGCATGTCATACCCCTTTATAATAATGGCTCCTCTGAATCCCCTGACTAGACTCTTTAAACCACGTATTTAGTCATGGCCAATCGTAAATTCCAAATTACTACTCAAAATGTTAAAGGTTTAAATTCGCCCACAAAAACATCAGTAGCCCTCAACTGGTTCCACAAACAGAAATGTGAAATCATTTGAACCAAAGTTTACCACTAAACCCTACCCACTAGGTTATTTTAATTCACATGCAGTTAGGAAAAGAAATGGAGTGGGCATATTATTCCATAACTCCCTGCCCTTTAATTTGAACACCAAGCATACCGACAAAGATGGCCGTTACATGATACTGGTTGGAGATCTCTTCCATAGACCCATCACGCTTGTAAATATATACGCCCCTAACACAGGACAGGCAAAAAATTTCAGAACTATCTCTAAAGAGATAGTGGGAATAGCAAAGGGTACAGTTGTCTTGGCGGGGGACTTCAATGTTACACTTAATCCCTCTTTGGATCATTCCAAAGGGAAAAATTCACACACACCCTAACTCCCTTAAGGTGATCACACAGTATTTCCGTTCTGTCACACTCTTAGATGTGTGGAGAATCCAGCATCCGTCCCAAAAAACGTTTACCTTCTTTTCTAATCCCAACAAAACTCACTCTAGACTAGATTATGTTTGTATAGATCAACTCAGTATGCCTCTTGTTCAAGATTCAGATACTAGCCCCACACCATGGTCAGATCACTCTTCGGTGTCGGTGGATCTGGAATGGCCAGACCGTCCTTCAGACAATGTCTGGAGATTAGATAACAACCCCACATAACTGATAAAATAGTGCGGGCATTACGCAAGTTTTTTCAATACAATGATAATGACCAAACCTCACCACTAATAACATGGGAAGCCCACAAGGCGGTAATTAGGGGAGAATTCCTCAAGCAAAAGGCTATATTACTCAAAACATATAAGGCAGAATATAACAAGTTATTGAGCCAGTTTTGCGAGGCTGAGCTTGCTCATATGAGTAACCCCTCAAGTGACATAAATGTCAATAACCTACTAGCAGCAAGACAAAACTTAAATAATCTACTAAACAAAGAAGCACGCAGAAAGGCCTATTACCTTAAAAAACTATACTTTACCGAGGGCAATAAAGCGGGGACTCTATTAGCCAGATCTCTTAAAAAACAGACTTACGCAAGCTATATTCACAAAATGACCAAGATAGACAATACAGACACTTTGGATTGTAGAGAAATAGCAAACACTTTCAACACCTATTACATTGGTCTTTACAACATCCCGACTAACTTGTCTACTGATATCCCCATGATAGATCAATATCTTGAGAGAGCTCGGCTCCCTGTGATCCCAGAAAATATATCTCAATCCCTAGAAGACCCAATTAATAATAGGGAAATCTTAGATGCAATCAATAGCTTACCCACGGCCAGACGGGTTTACTAATCTTTACTACAGACATTTTAGACAAATACTTACACCGTATCTAGCTAAAATGTTTAATACACTAGACCAGGAAGGACATTTCTCGCCACATCAATTGGAAGCCCACATCTCAGTGATCCATAAACAGGGCAAACCAGCTAATGACCCGAGTAATTATCGCCTTATATCGCTTGTAAATGGCGATATAAAAATTTTTTGCAAAGATTATAGCCATAAGACTTAATCCCATTGTGCCCTCTATAATCCATGTTGACCAAGCCGGCTTTGTGCCAGTGCAGGGAGACCAGAGATAATACTATCAGAGCTTTGAGTCTGATAGAATATGCTCACGCAACTAACCAACCCATGGTCCTGGTCTCCATTGATGCAGAGAAAGCCTTTGACAGGCTGAACTGGGTTTTCTTGCAGAGAACGTTGCACTTCTTCGGCCTTGGGGAAAAAATGATTAAAAGAATATTCCATCTCTACTCCACACCTACAGCAAGGGTGAGAGTCAATTAAGTTTTGTCCCAGGGTTTTTTGATACGTAACGGTACCAGACAGGGCTGCCCGCTTTCCCCTCTATTATTTGTATTAACAATGGAAGCGCTAGCATCCCATATCAGGAATAACCCGAAAATTGCTAGACTCAAGATAGGACCGAACGAATACAAAATATCGATGTTCGCAGATGATGTCTTATTGACAATCACATCCCCAATTGATTCCATACCCCCCTATTAGAAGAATTTGATAACTTCGGTAATCTAATTTCGCAATAAATAAACAACAATCCGAGGTGCTTAATATAACTCAGCCAGGGAACGAATTTAAACGTCTCCAGCTAATTTGCCCATACAAAGCACATTCTGGTAAACTAAAATACTTAGGCATGCAATTAACCCCTCAGATATCACAACTATGCGATAATAACTATAAGTCCCTATTCAACGCCACGCAGCATACTTTGCTCTCATGGCAAGATAGACCAGTCTCTTGGTGGGGAAGAATGCAATCCATCAAGATGACTATACTCCCCAGAATACTTTCTATACTCCAAACTATACCAATTTCGCTCCCTAAATCCTACCTCCTGCAATTGCAAAAACTTATCAACACATTTATATGGGGTAAAACTCACTCTAGCATAAACGCAGCAACTATGTATAGACCACATAAGGGGGGGTGGATTGGGAGTCCCTAATCTGGAGTCCTACTATAAAGCTATAATACTACAACAGATATTAGATTGGTACAATAAAAAAGAAGATAAGGCTTGGATTTCCCTTGACTCACAGATTTTAAAAACCCCAAGCCCTGGTGCTTTATGCTGGATGCCTAAAAACTATACGGTCCACATTTTGTTATAAGTCACAACTATATAGACACATATTTGGTAACTGGGATCACTTGGTTTTGAATACACCAAGAATTTTCACCCCATACTCCCCACTGACCCCGATATCTCCATTTATGGAGTTTATGGGAGGATATGAATCAACTGAGAAAACTGTTGTAACATGGGATATCCCCTACACAGCCCCGATCATTGAAACTTTAGAGCAAGGAAAGCTAAAATCATGAATGGACCTCCACAACGTATTAAATGGGGCGTTTACCTCATGGCTCAAACATTCACAATTAAACCACTTTATACGGGGGGGCGGAGCTAGCCATCCATGGAGTAAGACGTGTTTAGAGGAAGCTCCTAGCCCTATACCCTTTACAACAGTTATTAATCTTGAAAATTGTCATCAAACTCATGCAATTTAGCATCCCAGAAGGAATAATGACAGTCTTTGAGCGGAAAAAGGACTAGAAGAGCAGTTTATAGGAGATTGCTACGCCACAGATATAACAAGTCATACTAGGGCTGAACCTCTATCAAGATGGCGACCGTCCTTCTCCTATTGAAACAACTAGAGACAAAACTAGATCACTATTTCCTCGAGTTGCGAGAAACATTTTCCACGGAACGATGTACTATCGGAGTTACAAACAGACCCTACACTGAGAAGCTACAATATCCGATTGATCTGTCGGTTGTCACCCCCCCTCCACCGCAAAGATTTGACACTGAAAATGGCGTTTGCCATTCATATTCAGGCGACCCCCAACCCAATACCTCAGTGGATGATGCCCGGTCTCCACGGAAAGTGCTGGCCCTCTCGGGGAGCCCGATCCTCGGAGACTACAGTGATGGACATTCTCCGGAGTCGGAGACGGCTGACATGCTTACTCAGGCTGGAGACGGAAACGCTTCTATTATTGCCCCAGCAGCGGAGAGTAAATCCTTGGCAATTAAGCTGAAAAGGAACATTTCTACAGAAACCCTTTGGTATGCTGGCCAAATAAAACCTCAGGGCAGTATTTGGTTGCGGAGTAAGCTATTGCTCATGTCGATGTTTTGGGAAACATGGAGATCCGAGCCGAACCTACTACATTATCCAGCGCTCCTACCCGCCATCACTCTTTTTGCAGACTGCATCAGAAGGAGAATAGGCTGAATCGACTCAGGTCCTGTGTAAAACCTGATTTCAGCGAAGTGTTAATCAGATGCGCTTTGTTAGACTTACAGGTATACGATATCTGGGACAATGTATCTTCATACAGACTTTCACATCAGCCTCATTAACCTTTTAGTTAGCATATGAATGACGACGATATTGTCTGAAAGTGACTTTCCTTATATGTCTAATCACAGTATCATGGACACTCTCCATGTTATTATTTCCCTAATAACCACCGTATTTGCCTACATAGCGCAATGAGAAATACCAGGACACTGGAACTATAGTTTTTCCTTTTAAACACAGCTTTGTTTGGTATAAATATTACCTGATTTTTAAGGTTGAAAGTTTATTCTAATATCTGATGAACAACCCTGCTAAGTCTCCTAAAAGTATTACAAGTTTCCATAGTAGTTGTAGCTCATTTGATTACCTGATTTTTAAGGTTGAAAGTTTATTCTAATATCTGATGAACAACCCTGCTAAGTCTCCTAAAAGTATTACAAGTTCCCATAGTAGTCGTAGCTCATTTGATTTAATGTCAAATTTTAAACAGTCCAAAAGCTCTTGTTATTTTTCATATTTAAATATCTGCCTAGTTAGTTGTTGTTTGACGTCATAAAATCTCCTAGATGACATTTATTATACATAATATATAGTTCGCTTAATTGGAGCTATCTGGGTTTACAGCCTTCTTATTCTACCTCCTTAACACACCTATTAGATGATTGAGAGTGAAGCAGAAGATGATTACCCCTCTACTTAATCTACAGACTTACCCTCCCCCCCTTATATAATCTATAGATTTATATAGGTTTGCATTATGCATAAAACATTATTGGCAATATCTAATTGAAACCGGACTCCTGCTATTATATTCTGGGCTCTCTTATCCCTCCCATACATAACAGATATAATCTACTATAGTGTATATGCTGACCCTGACCTGCATTTTTAGCCGTATATGTAGTGAATTTCCCCGCCTGAGGTTTTTCTAGTCATGTATTATACATCACTATGTGGTTAGTATGTTCACGGTATCACAATCTTTAAGTCCATACAAGGGCATATATAGGAAACATCTCTATCTGAGACTACCTGGGACTCCTTATGACTCCATTTCACTTTAAAGTTCACTTATTAGCTTTATTCTTGCAGTGTAGCTTGTAAATTACCCTCAAATATTTTTGCTGAGCTGGATGGAGTAATGGGTTTAGTTAATAAGCTACAATACGGGAGTTATATTGGAGGTTTCTACATTACACAGCCATTGGTATGGAGGCTAACTAAGACTAGAGTTCTTGTTCATATCCAGCCTCTATATTTAATGTTCAGTAAAAGGATTCTAGCACAGACACAATGGTTATGGCTGCCAGCTCCCTGGACATTATTCCTTGTCATAAGTAAATTCTTCCTGTATCTTCTACCTAATCTAATAGCTAATATTTTCTTGGCTTCATGCCCCCTCTGGAAGATAGTTAGCCCTCATGGAACATGTATATCACTATGCACTAGTGCTTTTGGGTGCTATTTTACTTTTTCTAGACAGATAGTTCGCATGGCGCATATACACTATATCCCACTAGTATATCCGTGGTTTATTTTCCCTCATTAACATATTTTGCTCTTCATATTATCCGTAGTAATGTCAGTGAGCATACATGTAATCTAGACTCTCCCTAGTATACTCCGGTTCTTTATAATGTGTTTAATAATTATTGCTGGCTATATGGGTACACGTGACCTCTCTTTTACCTAAGTGCTGTGTTATATTTATATGTGTTACTGACTTTAATTCTCTGTGACTATACGACTGTTATTCCTAGTTTATCTATGCTCTCACTCACATTTCTAGCACATTATATTTCTCTTGATTGAGCCTCTCTCCTCCCTTTCCCGCCGGTACTTATGCCGGCGGGTCAAATCCCTTCTCCCTCTCCAACATCGCCTAGAGGTGGCACTCCCCTAGGAGAGGGGCTCACCCAGAGGTCCCCCAAGCCCCCCAGTCTCCAATTAATCTGACAATATATTATAGGACTCTAGGCCCCCTCTATAGGAATATAAGGGTTTAGATGAGTTTGATTGTATTTATATTAAGTAATAACACCCTAGTCCCACCTAAATTTGTCCCTGGTGTAGACATACTAACTGGCTCCGCCCCTCCACCCCACCCCACCCCTATTACATTTTGAGCGGCTCTTGCCCGCTGCATCCCTCTTCCCCATATAACTATAGAGTCACCCCCTCCCTAGTTTTACTCTCATCTGATTAGCTACCTTACTTGTCTTTGTATATAGCTAGGAGAGGATCATTTTTACTTATATTACATCTGTTATACTCTAAAACAAAACTGAAGTCTCTTTATGTGATAGCCCATATTGTACGGAAATGTTTGCGATACTAGAATATATTGTCTCCTAATTATGCTCTGTACACATTGTTTCGTGAATGTTTTGTGACATGCCTTATACTCTGTACTGGTTTTTGACTTCAATAAAAAGATAATTTTAAAAAAAAAAAAAAACACTTTATACAACGCAATCACCTTAAGCGAAATCTCACTAGAACCCCAACACCCTTCGAACATTTGTGTCTTTCGGCTACAATAACCAGGGGATCCCTTTCGATATCCAAAAGGATATTAGATACGGCAAGCCAAACCCCACTCCCTCGTTACACAATACAATGGCAACAGGAGTTAGGTACACAACTGGACGAAACAGACTGGACCAACATATTTCGAAACACTCGTAGATACTCTACATCTGCTCACTTACTAGAGCTAAACTTTAAAGTCCTCCGCTGGTACCTAATGCCTAATAGGCTCCATAAAATCTACCCCCACTCCTCCCCACTGTGTTGGAGAGGATGTAAAGATACAGGCACCATGTTACACATGTGGTGGAAGTGTCCCAAACTCTCAGGTTTTTGGAAAGCGATAGAACACACACTGAAAATATTCCTCGGACATGACTTCACTTTAACACCTGAAATTGCATTACTGAATAAAAGCACTAACTGTAGATGCAGAATACGTTCCCTTCTCACGCAGATGTGCCTAAATAGTGCAAAACTCCTGATAGCGCGACACTGGAAGTCTATATTCATACCCACACACCATTTGTGGAAGGAACAAATGAATGAAACCATCACATTAGAACAGTATGGCTTTTATAAATGGAATAAACTTCCCCTATTTCTAGAGGCAAAATTTTACTGGGAATCTTTAGACTAAACTAGCGTCAACCCGGACCTTTCGCCAGGTAAGATAAATACTGTTAGTTATAAATAGTGAACAAATAATTATATCCTTCACTCAGAATAGTAAACCATTACCCCATCTCATGCACCTAATCCTTTAAATTCTGAATGTATTTATCTCATGAGACATCTATCTTGTCTCGTGGAAAGCATTGTTTGATGTTTTATTGTTTAATAGAGCTATTTGTATTCGTATAAAAATTGAGAAAGTTTCGACATGTGCAACTGTCATTCACATGGGTCGATTGTATTATCAGATGCCTTATTTTCTTAGGCTGCCAGACATTTACACCGGTGAAGATGACTACTTCAAATCTACTTTATGTAACCTTGAATAATGTCAAATGTTTTGTATGATATGATGTAAACTAGAGCTCTCTTTAATAATAATAAAAAAAAAAAAAAAAAAAAAAAAAAAAAAAACAACTTACCTTTGTTTTTTTCGCAGTCAGAGCAGCTTCTCCCACACGGAGATCCTCTCTTCATACGTCATCAATTAATTATCCAGCTTCCTCCAATCACAGCTTTCCCCCTGTTGGAGGAAGCTGGATTAGTCATTGATGACGTGTGAAGAGAGGATCTCCGGGTGGGGGAAGCTGCTCTGGCTGTGAAAAAAACAAAGGTAATTTTTTTTATCAAAACAGCTGCCTTCTAAACTTTGATGAATGAAAGTGCCCCCGTTTTTAATAGTCTTTAACGTGCTTTCATTCATCAAAGTTTACCTTCACTTTAATATTGAAATTCTGGGGAAAAAGTGAAACTCAAGATTACAATCTGAGGGTAAAAGATAATTTATTATTAGAAGAGTTTCATTATATGAGAAAGGGGAAAATAGATGTTTATAACTCAGTAATTACTTTATAGAAAACTAATAAGAGAACTTAATTCAACTTATTAAAAGTATTTATATAAATCTAAGTAAATGCACTGGAGTGTCCTACAAGGATTAGGGATAAAAGGGATACAAAACCCATTTTCACGTTTCAGATAGAGCATGCAATTTTAAGCAGCTTTCTAATTTACTCCTATTATCAATTTTTCTTCATTTTCTTAATTTGAAAAAAAGCAGGAGTGTAAGCTTAGGAGTCGGACCATTTTTGGTTCAACACCTGGGTAGCGTTTGCTGATTGGTGCTGAACAAAAAATGGGTCGGCTCCTGCTTTCTTCAATTTAAAATACCAAGAGAATATAGAAAAATTGATAATAGGAGTAAATTAGCAAGCTGCTTAAAGGGACAGTCTAGTCAAAATTAAACTTTCATGATGCAATTTTAAACAATTTTCCAATTTACTTTTATCATCATATTTGCCTTGCTCTCGTGCTACACCCACAGATTCTCTGGAGTGGGGTGCCCGCAGCACAATGATCCCAAAAAAGGTGCTTGCAAACGCATGTAGACTGTCCCTTTAACTATGGAGAGAGTGGGTTAAAAATTGGGATACAAATAGATGAGCTACTCAAATTGAACACAGCAAAGAATAAGGGATACATTATCTATAATTAGGCTTAACATAATTTTTATAAGTGAAACTGGGACCACCTAGTGCGGTGCCAGTAGGGGTGTGGTTAGGGACGTGGTCAAGGGGGCATGGTGATTGTCGGCCGGAACTAATTTTCCAGTTAGAGATAAAAACATCCCAACTTGTTAAACATGCCTTTGATATGTTCTAAGAAATAAACAACACATGTGCAAACCTTTACAGATACACAGGTCAAACAAACAATCTCTTCAAGACATGAAAATGAGAACAGGGAGGCAAACTAAAATAATGTGACTTAACAGGCTGCAGCGCAAATACCCACAATGATAACAGACAGTATATACATTTTCACTTTATGAGTAAAGTGGATTAGTGGATATTTATTTCACACATAGTTACCTTAGAGTATAGAACTTAAAAACTTTGAGCAACACTGCACAAGTTACTGAACTAAAGTGATAACTGTCCTCTGTATTTTATTTACCGCTCCCACCCCTCTTACTAAAAGTAATAATGCATTTACATATGCACAGGTACAATTAAAGGAGCTACGCAATCAACACAATAGGGGGCAGTTTGATATACCATAGGGAACATCAGTAGTTAAGTACGGCGATAGCAAACTACTCTGACAGCTGCACGGTCAAGACGGGTGGGCAAACATAGACACCACAGTTATTGCTAGCAACATTTATAACCTCAGCAAGTTATCCTTACCAGCAATTCTTGCAGCACAGCCGCCACAGAGGCAGACCAGAGACAGCATGGACACACACAGCCCGATGAAATGACGTCAGTCACGTCACTGGCACAGATTACACAGAATGAAAAAAATAGGCTTTTGCATTGCCTGTATTTTACTCATTCTGGCACCTGCTGGGTGGCAACCTTACGGCCGGGACAGAATGATCAATCGGGTGGGACACTGGGACAGCGCCTCCAAACAGGGACAATCCCAGTCAAACTGGGACTTCTGGTTAGCCTATCTATAATATACTTTGCATAAATAGCCATGTTTGCACAAGCTTGAGGGAATTTCATTACTCTCATGCATATGCGTGCTATTACACGTGTGAATGTGTGTGTGTATATATATATATATATATATATATACACACACTGCTATATTTTTTGCATGGAAAAAGGGGAAGATGTTTATCTTGTTTGTGAATATTACTAGAGGTACAACTGGGCCTAAACCTTCTCTCTGGCTGAAGCAGCAATCCTATCACTTTACTAGAGGTACTAACACACCTCAAAAACATACAAACTATTTTTTCTGCAGGAACTCGCTTTTAAAAAATCAATCAAAAATACAGAGAGGTGCGAGTTGGTAATAGGCAAAGTGAAACGCACCAATTCTATAATACAGCATTTATAGTTATTTTTTATCTTTTCATAACTTCCACAATTAATATAATTACAACCCAGTAGAATAGCTAATTGCAAGAATTATTAAGTTTATACGTAAAAATAAAAGGCATATGCATTCTTCAAACGTGTCTGACTTGCGCATCTAGTAACTAAAATTAAGTAAAAATAATAGAAAATTCCTACGCAATCGAAAACAACCGAGGCCACTTTATCAGAACAGAGTTTAGCCCGCGGCTTCAGAGTAGTACGGTGTGAAAACATAAAAGCAATTGGTATAACAGGTTTAGAAGCCGTATTACATTAACAACAACACATACCGATTGTTTATCTTATCACTGACTGCTTCCAGATTCAAATATAGCGCTTCACTCCTGTTGTGAAACGTCACTAGAGCGACTGTTACAGAGGGACGCACAACAAACACGTCACGATCTCACTGAGGTACCATGATTGGCATAAACTTGATCGCCGCCATGTTGTGATTGGCAAGCGATAGCGTCCGTGCTCTGCATTGCAGGTGTAAGTAGAAAAGAAATGCTTTACCTAAGTATTTCTAATTAACCACTTATAAACCGTAAACAATTAGTATACAAAATACCCACAGAAGAATGTATGGCATTTGTAGGAAGTCCCAATCAACCAATGAGTATTTGTGGGAAATGCCTATAAACCTATGAGGGCTGATACACAAGTACACAAGCGATACACATGTAAATACATAATGTATTAGTTGCAGGACATGTCACACATACTAATTATTGATGCATGGGAGTACAACAATTTATAGTGGGTAAGAACTATAAGGCATGTAGTTTTTTTGTTTTTTTTTTAAATAAAGTAATATATGCCTAATTATTCATCTCTGTAGCTTTGTTCATATCTCAGGAATCCTTTAAAGGGATATGAACCCCAAAAAATGTATTTCACGATTCAGATAGAGCGTGCAATTAAAAAAAAAAAACTTTCAAATTCTATTATATTTTTTCTTTGTTCTTTTGGTAACTTTTTTTGAAAAGCAAAACCGTATGCTTAGGATGCAGGTCCATTTCTGGAGATGTATATGGAAACAGTTTTGCAAGAATGTTATCCATTTGCAAGAGCACTAGATGGCAGCACTTAGTATTATCTGCCATGTAGTGCTCCAGATACCTACCTGGGTAGCTCTTCAACAAAGAATACCAAGGGATCAAAACAAATTTAATGCTAGAAGGAAATTGGAAACTTTTTTAAAAAAATTATATGCTCTGCATGATTCACAAATTATTTTTTTGGGTTTCATATCCTTTAAATGCTCATTGTTCTCTGCTTCCATGCATAATTGTGAAGCCCACACTTAAAAGAATAGGAAAGTGAAAATTAAAACAAAGGAAAAAAGGCAGCACACACGGATCCTGATAAAAAGCGGAGCTTTATTCCATTGAAAAAACACACAGCATAACACAGAGGGGGAAAGAGGCGTGGCCTTACGCGTTTCGTGCCGTGCGGCACTTACTCATAGGATAATAGGTAAGTAAGAACAAGGTAAGTATATACCCTGCCACCACCAATCAGATCTACAAACTCAGATATGGGAGTGACAGCATACTGAAAGACAAATTGCATTAGCAACAAACAGACACGGGGAAAGAAAGGATTCACAGAATTCAACCAGCTATTTACAAAATAATAAAGTAGCGAACTAACAAAGTAGCAAGTTAACAAGTTGCATACATTGTACAATTACTTGTGTAATAGGAAAAATTTAAAAATGTAATGGATGCGCGGACGCAAACAATATTGATTTAATAATACATATAGAACATATCCGTTACATCCTATATAATAAAATGCTGTGTGTTTGTCCGAAGCTGTCATGCGCAGTAGAGACTGCGCGTGAGGACAAACACACCTGGCCTTCCAACTAACCTAGCGGCGTGTGGTGGAGTGGGCATGGCCAGGCGGGTGCGGAGTGGGCATGACAGGGCTGGTGGGCGTGGGCGGGCGTGATATGGGCGGGGCCGGGCGTGACCAGATACCTGGCCAGCTGCTAAGAGACAGAGAGCTCTAAAGAGGGGGGATAGAGAGAGCAGAAGAGGGGGATAGAGAGAGGAAGAGAGAGACAGCAAAAGAGAGAGGGGGAGAGAGACAGCAAAAGACAGAGGGGAGATAGACAGCAAAAGAGAGGGGAGAGAGACAGCAAAAGAGAAGGGGGAGAGAGACAGCAAAAGAGAGGGGGGAGAGAGAGCACAAAAGAGAGCGGGAGAGAGCACAAAAGAGAGGGGGAGAGAGCGCAAAAGAGAGGGGGAGAGAGCGCAAAAGAGAGGGGGGAGAGAGAGCACAAAAGAGGGGGAGAGAGAGCGCAAAAGAGGGGGGGGGGGGAGAGCACAAAAGAGGGGGAGAGAGAGCGCAAAAGAGAGGGGGGAGAGAGAGAGCAAAAGAGAGGGGAGAGAGAGCAAAAGAGAGGGGGAGAGAGAGCAAAAGAGAGGGGAGAGAGAGAGAGCAAAATAGAGAGGGGAGAGTGCACAAAAGAGAGGGGGGAGAGTGCACAAAAGAGAGGAGGGAGAGTGCACAAAAGAGAGGGGGAGAGAGCGCAAAAGAGAGGAGAGAGCGCAAAAGAGAGGGGGAGAGAGAGCGCAAAAGAGAGGGGGGAGAGAGAGAGCAAAAGAGAGGGGGAAAAGAGAGCAAAAGAGTGGGGGGAGAGAGAGCAAAAGAGAGGGGGGAGAGAGAGAGCAAAAGAGAGGGGGGGAGAGAGAGAACAAAAGAGAGGGGGGAGAGAGAGAGCAAAAGAGAGGGGGAGAGAGAGAGTAAAAGAGAGGGGGGAGAGAGTAAAAGAGAGGGGAGAGAGAGAGAGCGAGCAAAAGAGAGGGGGGAGAGAGAGAGCAAGGGGTGGGACCACTGTACTGCAAAAAATGGCCCGTGTACACGGGCTTTAGGACTAGTTAATAAATAATGCGGATAATATCAGATAACTCTGCAATTCAAGACCATAGTGAAAACAGAAGACCACATCTACCTACATAACAAATGAGCAAATACAGAGACAGCATCTTTACTAATATTAACATTATAATGATGGATATATAGATGGGATATTAAGTTCTCTTATTCAACAAACAGAAATCAATATAAACCCGTTTCAGTTTGTCCAATCTATCAAATATAATAACAATACTCAAAATATATTAATTCATTCAATAAAACTAATATCCCATTCCTTATTTAAGCCATTTGGCTCTCTAGTATTCAGTACAAAAATCCAATATAATTCTTTCTTCATAAGGATCTTATATTTATTGCCACCTCTAGGTGGCAATCTCACAACATCAATAACCTTGACATTCATATTGGAAACATTAGTAAAATGTAAACCATTAAAATGTCTTGCTATACTAGACTCTTTAACAAAGTGTTTAACATCTCTCTTATGTTCTCATATTCTTGACCTGAGACAACGTGAGGTCTGACCTACATATTGTGCCCTGCAAAAATTGCACTCTAAGATACACCATGAAAGTGGAAGCACAGTTAGCATAGTGGTCAATTTTATAAACAGCACCTGTAGAAGTGCTATTAAATGTGCCACCCTTAGATATGACTGTCACAATTAGTGTCTAAGCATTGAAAAGTCCCCTTCTTATTAAGCCAAGTGACTACCTTTTTTCAAATCACTAGTTACCATACTCGGGGCAAATTTATTTCCCAATGATCTACGGATGTGTTCCTGAGCCGTGCTGCTTCCTCCCTTTGCAAAAGTGAAAACTAAACTTGCATGATTCAGATAGAGCATGTCATTTTAAGACACTTTTAAATTCACTTTTATTTTCAAATGTGCTTCATTCTCTTGGTATCCCTTGCTGAGGAAGAATATGCATATATCCCAGACTAGTGGGAGCTAGCTGCTGATTGGTGCCTGCACACATTTGTCTCTTGTGATTGGCTAACTAGATCTGTTTAGCTAGCTGCCAGTAGTGCAATTAGGGTTGCCATCTTTTTCCCAGAAGATTCCTGGACACTTTCTAAATGGGGGTGGAGGGGGGGTGGCTAGGGGCATGGCTTCTCGCGGCCTCAAATTCAATATGAAATCAAATGTATATATATAATATATATATGATATATATATTATATGATATTATATATATATATATATATATATATATATATATATATATTATATATATATATATATATAATGTATATATAGCAAAAAACAGAGTGCACTCCACGGGACTTTGTTTGCAATAAAATCACTTTTTCTGTGAACATTTCTTCTTTCGGAAGATTATTGGAATGTAAAATATTTATAACTCACTTAGGGCTGTAGCGTATCATGTCCGACAGACATCACTGAAAGCCGACAGCATAGGCTGTCGGCATTTATCATTGCACAAGCAGTTCACCAGAACTGCTTGTGCAATGCCGCCCCCTGCAGATTCGGGGCCATTTGGCCGCTAGCAGGGGATGTCAATTAGCCCGATCATATGGGATCGGGCGGACTGAAGACCACAGCCTCAGAGGCAACTGACAAGTTATGGAGGGCCATTTGGCCCTTGTTAAATCGACCCCATACTAACTTCTTAGAGTCCAAAGATCGGCAAATTCACAAAAACAGCAAAGATGTTTTTATATAAAAGAAAACAAACGTTTATTAATATAGCTCTACACGTTTCAACTATTATATCGTCTTTTTCAAGAGCAAAATTAAAAGAATAAAAGGTTGCTCAACCTTTTATTCTTTTAATTTTGCTCTTGAAAAAGACGATATAATTATTGAAACTTGTTGAGTATATGTTGTTTTTATACTCGGAGTTGCTACACATTCAATACCGGAGTATTTTCTCAATCCCCAGCTTGACTATCATTCATGCATTGGAGGGATGCATCTTTACAAGCTAACATCTGCCGTAATACTGCACTATCACTTGGTTAGTTTTACATACATCAGTGAAGTTTTCATTTCTAGTGACATCTGAAATTCATTCCTTAACACCTGAGATTGATATCTATTTACCATATCGAGAGGTACACAGGATCTGCTCCATCTATATCTGAACTTCTATATACTTAACAGTCCCCTGGGAGAGACTGTAGGAAGGCAGCGGTCTTTAGAGGGGAGTATCGGTTCTTTTCCATTTGTACAGGTTTTTTGTAATAACATCCCAAATTGTCTGTATTTTTTTTTTGTATATAAGCATATAGATATACAGTATATTTATTGGAAACACACAGTTCCAATAGACCGCAATGTAAAGGCACTTTTCAGTGCTGTTTTGTTTCAAACACCCCACGCCTGCCAACTGTAGCCCCTAAAAACTGCCTTGTGCAGTTATTTTATTAAAAAATAAAAATGCTGCAATTTTTTAATAAAATACACACCACTGTATTTTGGGGCATTTGGAGCACATTTATAAAATTAACCAGAGTTCTGCTCTGTGTTTAATTTTATAAGCGCTAATTGCTACTGCGACCTCGCAGTAGCAATAACCAGCCATTTGTAATGGCTGATTATTTATTTGCCTGTTTGCGGGCGCACAATAAATTAGCGCTCCACTTGTAATCTAGCCCTATATGAGTGATTGTTTACTTGACAACCACATAATAACCCCAAATGTGTTGACACATAAAAGGCTGGGACATTGCCATATTAGTCATCACTAATGGTCATCATATTAGCACTTTTAGCTGTCTACAGGTCATTTTATTTCTTTAATGTAAACTTAGGAGTGTTACATACCTAAAATGGTTAAATATATAAAATGCAATCAACCAACAGACGCAATAGTTAAAAAAATCGTTTTATTAAGTGTTTTATCAAAAGTAGATTGGACATTCAACTTATCAGAACAAAGTTACTATGTTCAAAACGTACAGGTAGTTTAAATGAAATCATACATTGTAGTGATTGTAATTGATGCTGCATTTGAGATAAGAATGATAGATCGTAATCCCTGCTGGAAACTAGGACAGAGGGAGATGATGATCCTAGCAGAAACAATTCACAGGATGGATAAGATACGATTCCAAAAGGGTCCACAAGAATATTGGTGGAAGCTTGCCTTGCTTGCAAAGCCTTGTGACGTACTGATGAACAACCAAAAACCATCAGACACAGTAAGGTGTAACAGACATGTATTCAAAGGACACAGTACTAATAACATTGCTTTAGACAATACATGGAGAATTGCCAACTCCTAGTGGATCATCTATGGGAAAACAATTTCTGCATCAAGAACACAAAGGAAGGTTCTACTGTCTACTGGAGGTGAACTAGGGTCCTCAGTTTGCTAGGCAGTTGCTTGGCCTGTGATCTGTGGCAGGTCTCAATGTTGTAACTCTTCTGTTTCCTTGTCCTTTATAGCTCCACCTATAGGAGAAGTAGAGTAAAGTCCAGCACACAGGTGCTATCCTGCAAAGTCACAATGACCTGCTTCCAAGGTCAAGGTAATGATATCAAAAAAACAGAGAGTAGTGACAGCATGGATATTTATTCGTGAGACAGCAGGACAAACAGCAACGTTTCGAGACTTCTGTCTCTTTGTTAGCTCCACCTATATACAGCTGCTGTCTTGATAAACCCAGCACTTCCTATTCTCTTTGCCCATTTATGGAGTTATCTTTGGGTGTGTTTATATGATGCTGCCCGCCTGCTGCTAGATTTGTTTGGTTTGTTATCTTTTGTAATTTATCACAAATCCTTGTCATTGTATACCCCTATCTTTGTACCCAGCGCTACAGAATTTTGCGGAGTTATACAAATAAATGATCATAATATTAATATATGTTCTGTCTTGCTAGCTGCCTTGAACTTGCTGTACTTAAAGGGGCAGCACACTTTATATGTTGAAAGACTGTCTTCACTGAAAATGACTGCTCTTGGATTGGTAACATTACAAATAAGCAATACAACATAGGACAACATTTTAAAATTCAGTTACTTTGTTCCAACAATTTTCAAATGGCAAGAAAGTCAGGGCACTCATGCAGATCCTATCTGCACATTATTAATTGGTGTTTATAACTTGCTCTGCATAGAACTGTTTAAGTTCTTACGGAAAAAGTCTTGCATCTCTCTCCAACTGATTTCCTGGGCACTACAGTGTGCAAGAAGCTCCCCTCCCCACATCAGTGGAAGTGGGAAAAAAGGGGACTGTGATACAGGACAAAAAGGAGACCCAGGTGGTTCCAGGAGATGACCAGCTCTTGGGAAAGACTTCAGGTGCACATTGTTCTTGCCATGCTTCCTTGCTCTGGCCAATGCTTCTTTTGCAAATTTCAAACTGTCGTAATTCTGATCCTCTTCTCCAACTATGAACAGAATGGAGCCTCTGGCCTTCTCCAGTGGGAGTATACAGTCCTGATGTGCTGGATCTCTTGTGTCTGCTAAGGTGTCACTTAAACTCATGACGCCTATGTCTGTCACTGTAACTCTTTCTATGTGGTAGGGAATCCCACACAGGGAGACGTCACCGTAACTCATAGAGTTGCCATTAATTGCGTTAGTTCCATTAATACACACTGTTGCTTTTACCTGAGGCAGGTAAGTGGCCATAGCCAGTGCGATCTCTGCACCTTTGCATATAGCCACTACGCCAACGCCATCGCCAGAGACCTAAATGAAAGAGAATTACATTATTGATAGTTTAGGAAAGGGACACTGTACTCAAAACTATTCATCCATAAGAAAGAGTAACATTTAAATGTAATTTTGTTTGAAAAAATATGAAATAGAAGCTTTTTTAATAGTAGCTAATATACCAGAATCAATTCTGCACTTCCTGTTAAAGCTCCTTGGCTTACAGTTACTTCCTACAAATGCTTAGTGAGCTTTAGCAGGAAGCCCCTATCAGCCAATGAGCATGTGTAGGAAGTTCCTATCAACCAATGAGCATGTGTAGGAAGTTCCTATCAACCAATGAGCATGTGTAGGAAGTTCCTATCAACCAATGAGCATTTGTGGGAAATGCCTATCAACCTATGAGGGTTGATAAAGTACACAAGTGATACACTTATTTCTTGCAGGAAATCACACATACTAATTACTGATGCATGGGAGTACAGCAATTTAAGAACTATTAGGCGATGTCCTTTATTTTTTTTTAATTAAAAGAATATGCCTAATTATTCATCTCTGTAGCTTGGTGCATATCTCAGGAATCCTTTAAAGGGATATGAAACCCAAAAATGTTCTTTCATGATTCAGACAAAGCATGTGATTTTTTTAAAAACGTTATAATTTACTTTTATTATAATTTTTTCTTCTTTCTCTTCGTATCTTTTGTTGAAAAGCAGGGACTTATGGTTAGGAGGTGGACAATTTCTGAAGCACTATACAGAAGCAGTTTTGCAAGAATGTAATCCATTTGCAAGAGCAATAGATGACGGCACTATTTCCTGCCAGATAGTGCTCTAGATGCCTACCTAGGTATCTCTTCAACACAGAATATCATGGGAATTATAATAGAAGTAAATTGGAAAGTTTTTAAAAATGGTTTGCTCTGTCTGAATCACAAAAGAACATGTTTGGGTTTCACATACTTACTGTATATTTTCCACTCATTTATAAATCTACTATCCTTTCCATACTAAATACACAGTTCAGGTTGGGTTTCTGCTACGTTATATCATTAAAGGGACAGTCTACACCAGAATTTTTATTGTTTTAAAAGATAGATAATTTCTTTATTACCCATTCCCCAGTTTTGCATAACCAACGCAGTTATATTAATATACTTTTAACCTCTGTGATTACCTTGTATCTAAGCCTCTGCAGACTGCCCCTTTTTTCAGTTCTTTTGACAGACGTGCAGTCTAGCCAATCAGTGCCAGCTCCCAGATTACTTCACGTGCACAAGCACAGTGTTATCTATATGAAATACATGAACTAACATCCTCTAGTGGTGAAAAACTGTTAAAATGCAATCTGAAAGAGGTGGTCTTCAAGGTCTAAGAAATTAGCATATGAACCTCCTATGTTAAGTTTTCAACTAAGAATACCAAGAGAACAAAGCAAAATTGGTGATAAAAGTAAATTGGAAATTTTTTTAAAATTACATGCCCTATCTGAATCATGAAAGTATATTTTGGCCTAGAATGTCCCTTTAAGGAACATTATACTCAAAATGCTTCTATCATGCATATGAATGAGCAGCAACTGATCATGGTAAACATATTTATGCATGGAAAGGCTTAAGTAAAAGCAATTTAAAGGGACAGTCAAGTCTCAAAAAAACTTTCATGTTTCAAATTGGGCATGCAATTTTAAACAACTTTCCAATTTACTTTTATCACTAATTTTGCTTTGTTCTTTGGTATTCTTAGTTGAAGGCTAAACCTAGGAAGGCTCATATGATAATTTCTAAGCCCTTGAAGGCCGCTCTTATTATATGCTTTTTTATTTGCTTTTCACAACAGGGGAGAGCTAGTTCATGTGAGCCATATAAATAACATTGTGATCACGCCCGTGGATTTGTGACAGACACTGCACTAATTGGCTAAAATGAAAGTCAATAGATAATAAACAAAATGTCATGTGATCAGGGGGCTGTCAGAAGATGCTTAGATACAAGGTAATCACAGAGGTAAAAAATATATTAATATAACTGTGTTGGCTATGCAAAACTGGGGGATGGGTGATAAAGGGATTATCTATCTTTTAAAACAACAACAATTCTGGTGTTGATTGTCCCTTTAATACGAAAACTGTTATGTAGACAACTGACACTGCTGTATTGGTCAAGAAGAGTTAAATAATTGCCATTTTTACAGTGACCATAAGATATTTAGATGGTATTATATAAATATGTCACAACTGTGTGTTCCTTTATTTGTTGCAAAGTGTGTTGTGCAGTTGTATTATGGTGCTTGTTTTCATTTAGTAAAAAAGGTCACTTGCTCTAACAGTCAATAGGTTTCTTTTTTAGTAGTGTGTGAAGGTTCAGATTGGCTTTAATATGTGGTATAGTAGCGTGATGTACAGTGAATTTCTTTTTACTTTGGGGTTCTTAAGCAAAAGCTCTGCAGCTTCTTCAAAATAGGTTAGATCCACGTGTCCTAGGAAGTTTGGCAGATCTTCATAAGCAAAATAAGCCAGTGCAAGAGAGGCAAATCCACGACTGGCCAGAAGGCTGCTTCGAAATTCCAACAATCCTCCAATACCGCCAAACATGTCGATGACTCCTGGAAACGGACCATCTCCTGAAAAACACATATACATTGTATTTTGTATATACTGGAAAAGGTACAAATGCATATCTTTTTATAAAATGTATATGATTTGGGCTGGATGACATGCTGAATTATCCAAGAGTAAATGCATTATTGATAGTATCTAGTATTGATAAAGACACAACAGCACATAAGATTATGGAATAGATCTTTTTCCTAGAACGTGCCCACAAAATTCCAAAAGAAGCACTGCCCCTACTGTCTATTTTGAAGCCATCTTGGAAGAACTTTTGCGTCATGAGCTAGGAAGAGGGGGGAGAGCAAGTTCACACCTTTTAACTAAATAAATAAATAAATAAATAAATAAATACAAAAATGTGAGGCTAATACTGCTCTGTTAGTGGAACACAATGGGTAAATTACTGCTCCATGCTATTGGTTCAAAACATCACTGCTCTTTGTCTGTGGATGTTACTGGCCCAGACCTTCCCATATTGAAGAATCCTCACTGGAAGCTTGACATACATCGCTATCATGGTAGCCAGATTGTTGTGCTCCTGTCAATCTATGCACCGTGCCTACTGTCTGAGTTTTTCAACAATCATAGCTCAAATAACAAAGTATAGATAGTTTCGTCTCTTGCCTTTCTTTTTTTACCCACAAAACTGTTTTTGTTTTTTTAGATAATGGAGTTGAATCTAATAGAGAATATAGAAGTATATAAATAAAATAAAACAATTTGTCAGTCACACTGATAACCATATTTATATAATCCCAGTGTAAGTGTACAGTGTGAAGATGTGACATTTCACAAACCATCACTTGTAAGGGATTAAAACAAGAGAACAGTTCTACTAAGAAACTTCTTATTAAACTTTGACTTCAGATGGACTCCTAGAACAATTAAATATTCCATGTAAATTAGAACAGCTTTATAAGATTAATCACACTCGCTTGTTCTCCAATTTAAAAAAAAGAAATGAGGAAATGATCTACATATAAAATCTCATTTTATGGCTGAATGGTAGTAAGCAAGATGTCAATTCTTCCCAAACTTCTGTACCTAAAAGACTATGCTTACACACAGAGAAGGTGGTGGATTATGAGTTCCGAACCTTAGGCGTACTTTTATGCTGCTAGGATTGCTCAGACGGCACAGTGGCACAGTATGACTCATAAAATAGCCTGGGTTCAGTTAGAAAGTGAAATTATCTCAGTCAACAACATTTGTAAACTCCTTTGGTTCTAGAGGAAACATAGACCTTTAGCTTGAAAGAGATACATCTAGGGCTGCAACTAATGATTATTTTCATAATCGATTAATCGGCCGATTATTTTTTCGATTAATCGACTAATCGGATAAAAAGAGAATCAATAATAGTTTTCTATGTTTTAAATAAAATCCACATAATGAGTGTTACAAATATAAACTTCAGACTAAAACTTTACTTTAACACAACTGTTTCTTCAATTTTTAAGCAGCAGAGCCCAGTTTTATAATTAAACAAAACAAAACCACAAACTGTTTGAAAAGAGGTAAAACTAGAAAGAGTTAGACTATCACTGTTAATAACATTCTGTTATTCACTCTTTCAGAAACTTTGCATTGAAATGCAAAAATCTCAACATGTCCACATGCTTCTGGCTAAGGCTGGTTCTCTGTTTGCAGCTATATTTCCTGCAGCAGAGAAAAGGCTGTTGAGGTGTATAAGCAGTGTTTTGCCAATTTCACCAAAGTGGGATATTTATCTTTGTTAGCTCTTCACCAATGCTAAGTGTTTTCTACCTTGGCAAGGGGCCTCTCAATAAAGTAACCCTTGACTTCATTCTAACATAAAAATATCTTGAATATCTATATGCAATGGTAAATAACCAGCTATAAGGTTAGGGGAAATATCTAGTCCGCTCCAAAAATAACGAATATATACTTATAAAGGTTGACTCTATTACATATCACAATTTATTAAAAATATAAAAAAACAATAAAAAACAAAATCAAAAGTGCTAAGGACTGTATATCAATAATAGGACAAAGCCTTACACATGTATTTATACAGTACATATAATCAGCAATAGCAAGCAATACGCTAATAATTGTGCAAACAGATAATAGTGCACATCAATTTAAATAACTCCCATCAATCTAGGGGCTAGGTGTAAAGCTTGGCACTATATCATGAAAACCATAGTTCCAAATCACCAAATTTAATATAAACAATCCAAATGATGACTATTATATCTGGGTTGTACATAAGCCAGGGTTAGTTGTAAACGTATACTGTCCTGAAAAAGTGAAAAGTATACGTCTGTAGACATCCTTTAGGCTAAGGACATAACCATAAAACACAATACCATATGCAGGAGTTCATTGGAGTGAAGCAGCTGGTGTTGTGCACAGACAAACTAATTGCAAACCAACTAATCGATTATGAGATTCGTTGACAACTATTTTCATAATCGATTATGACGATTAGTTGTTGCAGCTCTAGATACATCACAGTTACCCACAATATTAAATTATGGGATGCACTTACTAATAGATTTCCCCTGCTGTGTGTGAGTTTGCCAGCCTCCCCCTTGATTACCCTCTCCTCAAAGGTAAGTAAAGAGGTTAGCAGTATCTGGGCTAATAAAGAATGCTTTAAAATTGCTGATGTTTATAAGGGCTTTGTTATACTCACTTTTGACCAATACATTCCCTCCGGTACTACCCAATTATTGGTTCCAGTATTTACAGCTGCTATCCAGAGCTAGAAACTTTGCGAAAGAAATATCAGAGCGGAAATATTACATTTTCTGAGCGGGTATGCATTTCGTCACAATATCTTAAAGGGACAGTATACACCAATTTTTATATAACTGCATGTAATAGACACCAATATAAAGCATAATATGCACAGATACTGATATAAAAATCCAGTATAAAACCATTTAAAAACTTACTTAGAAGCTCCCAGTTTAGCTCTGTTAAAAAGGTAGCTAGAACACCCACTTTAAGTGGGAAATAACTGACACTTCCCCCTTCCTCTGCATATGAAAAGACTTTACACATACTTCAGTATTCTCCTAAAACTTTGGGGCTTGGTTAGGAGTCTGAAAATCAGAGCAATGTTATTTAAAAATAAGCAAAACTATTCTTTTTTTTTTTTTTAAACCTGTATGGGCTATATAAATAGATCATCTACAAAACACTTATGCAAAGAAAAATTGAGTGCATAAAGTCTCTTTAAAGGGGCAATAGCAGTATTATACGCTGCATTTAACCTGACTTTAGGCCCACAGAAACTCAAATTTATGAATAATTGTGAAAAGGACTTATTTTTTTCTAAAACTGTAAATTACTGGTCTGATATAATCCACAAAGGTTTGTCATTCACTTGTAGTGCTAATTTGAAAGAAAGCTTCCTCAAATTGGTTCATAGATGGTACATGTATCCTAATAGGAACTGAAAAATCTCATAGCCTTCCTAAGTGCTTCAGAGGTTGTGAAGATGGTGGAACCTTTTTTTCATATGTGGTGGGTCTGCCCAGGGGTTCAAAAATACTGGGTTTTGACTTCCAAACTACTAAGATAACTATTTGACAAACATGTAAAGTTAACCCCAGAACAAGCATTGTTACATGTTCCCATAGAGGCTTTGCCCAAAAACTAGTAGCTCAGATTTTTACTGCAGTCACTGTTAGGGGTCGATTTATCGAAGGCTTCGCCAGCCTTCACCCCCCTACGACGAGAACCTGCAGTCCGTATTAATGAAGCACTTCCCTAACCTCTTCGCCACCTCTTAGGTTTGCGAATTTCAATTTCCCCGGTCTCGTCTGACCGGTGGAGATTGACAGCTCCTGCCTGCGCGTGATTGGATGTGCGCGGGCAGGGAGCAGCATTGCACAAGAGCGCAAAACTGTGTTCTAGTGCAATGCTGAATTCAGCCCCCAGAGGCGAGCTGCGGCAGACAGGGGCGCGTATGTACGCCCCTGTCTGCTGTAGCTTGATAAATCGACCCCTTAGCATAGCTAAGTACTGGAAACTGGAAATTCTCACCTTTGATGTAATCTTGAATAAGATTAGATTTTATCACTGAATGTCCAACCTATCCTCCTCCTTTAGATAATAGAAAGCAATATCTTGAAACTTGGGAGATGTAGATCTTCAGGCAAGACAGACAGCATATGAATAACAGACCAATTTATAGTATTATGTATCCCTCCTTTCAAAACCTTTTTATACCCTTTTTTTTTAGCTTGCCGACGCCACCTTACCCGTATCATATTCTATATTCAATTCTTTCTTTGTAACGTACTGTTTGCTCAGTGCTTTCCTTACTCTTTCTTTCTCATAGGCCTAGATTTAGAGTTTGGCATTAGCCGTCAAAACCAGCGTTAGAGGCTCCTAACGCTGGTTTTGGGCTACCGCCGGTATTTAGAGTCAGTCAGGAAAGGGTCTAACGCTCACTTTGCAGCTGCGACTTTTCCATACCGCAGATCCCCCTACGCCAATTGCGTATCCTATCTTTTCAATGGGATCTTTCTAACGCCGGTATTTAGAGTCGTGGCTGAAGTGAGCGTTAGAAATCTAACAACAAAACTCCAGCCGCAGAAAAAAGTCAGTAGTTAAGAGTTTTCTGGGCTAACGCCGGTTTATAAAGCTCTTAACTACTGTGCTCTAAAGTACACTAACACCCATAAACTACCTATGTACCCCTAAACCGAGGCCCCCCCACATCGCCGCCACTCTATTAAAAAATTTTAACCCCTAATCTGCCGACCGCAAACCGCCGCCACCTACGTTATCCCTATGTACCCCTAATCTGCTGCCCCTAATACCGCCGACACCTACATAATATTTATTAACCCTTAATCTGCCGCCCCCGCTATCGCTGACACCTGCATATTTTTTTTAACCCCTAATCTGCCGCTCCGTACACCGCCGCAACCTACATTATACCTATGTACCCCTAATCTGCTGCCCCTAACACAGCCGACCCCTATATTATATTTATTAACCCCTAATCTGCCGCACCCAACGTCGCCTCCACCTACCTACAATTATTAACCCCTAATCTGCCGACCGGACCACACCGCTACTATAATAAATGTATTAACCCCTAAAGCTAAGTCTAACACTAACACCCCCCTAAATTAAATATAATTTAAATCTAACGAAATAAATTAACTCATTAAATAAATTATTCCTATTTAAAGATAAATACTTACCTGTAAAATAAACCCTAATATAGCTACAATATAAATTATAATTATATTGTAGCTATTTTAGGATTAATATTTATTTTACAGGCAACTTTGTATTTATTTTAACCAGGTACAATAGCTATTAAATAGTTATTTACTATTTAATAGCTAAAATAGTTAAAATAATTACAAAATTACCTGTAAAATAAATCCTAACCTAAGTTACAACTAACCTAACACTACACTATCAATAAATTAATTAAATACAATAGCTACAAATAAATACAATTAAATAAACTAACTAAAGTACAAAAAATAAAAAAATATTTACAAACATTAGAAAAATATTACAACAATTTTAAACTAATTACACCTACTCTAAGCCCCCTAATAAAATAACAAAGACCCCCAAAATAAAAAAATGCCCTACCCTATTCTAAATTTAAAAAGTTCAAAGCTCTTTTACCTTACCAGCCCTGAAAAGGGCCATTTGCGGGGCATGCCCCAAATAATTCAGCTCTTTTGCCTGTAAAAAAAAAACATACAATACCCCCCCCCCAACATTACAACCCACCACCCACATACCCCTAATCTAACCCAAACCCCCGTTAAATAAACCTAACACTAAGCCCCTGAAGATCTTCCTACCTTATCTTCACCATGCCAGGTTCACCGATCCGTCCTCCGAAGTCTTCATCCAAGCCTCCGAAGTCTTCATCTAAGCCCAAGCGGGGGCTGGCGATCCATAATCCGGCTGAAGTCTTCTATCAAGCGGCGGCTGAAGAGGTCCAGAAGAGGCTCCAAAGTCTTCCTCCTATCCGGGCAGAAGAGTAGATCCGGACCGGCAACCATCTTCTTCAAAGCGGTGACAAGCGGCTCCATGTTGAAGACCTCCGGCGCGGATCCATCCTCTTCTTGCGACGTCCTAAGTCCGAATGAAGGTTCCTTTAAGGGACGTCATCCAAGATGGCGTCCCTCGAATTCCGATTGGCTGATAGGATTCTATCAGCCAATCGGAATTAAGGTAGGAAAATTCTGATTGGCTGATGGAATCAGCCAATCAGATTCAAGCTCAATCTGATTGGCTGATCCAATCAGCCAATCGGATTGAACTTGAATCTGATTGGCTGATTCCATCAGCCAATCAGAATTTTCCTACCTTAATTCCGATTGGCTGATAGAATCCTATCAGCCAATCGGAATTCGAGGGACGCCATCTTGGATGACGTCCCTTAAAGGAACCTTCATTCGGACTTAGGACGTCGCAAGAAGAGGATGGATCCGTGCCGGAGGTCTTCAACATGGAGCCGCTTGTCACCGCTTTGAAGAAGATGGTTACCGGTCCGGATCTACTCTTCTGCCCGGATAGGAGGAAGATTTTGGAGCCTCTTCTGGACCTCTTCAGCCGCCGCTTGATAGAAGACTTCAGCCAGATTATGGATCGCCAGCCCCCGCTTGGGCTTGGATGAAGACTTCAGAGGCTTGGATGAAGACTTCGGAGGACGGATCAGTGAACCTGGCATGGTGAAGATAAGGTAGGAAGATCTTCAGGGGCTTAGTGTTAGGTTTATTTAAGGGGGGTTTGGGTTAGATTAGGGGTATGTGGGTGGTGGGTTGTAATGTTGGGGGGGTATTGTATGTTTTTTTTTACAGGCAAAAGAGCTGAATTATTTGGGGCATGCCCTGCAAATGGCCCTTTTCAGGGCTGGTAAGGTAAAAGAGCTTTGAACTTTTTAAATTTAGAATAGGGTAGGGCATTTTTTTTATTTTGGGGGTCTTTGTTATTTTATTAGGGGGCTTAGAGTAGGTGTAATTAGTTTAAAATTGTTGTAATATTTTTCTAATGTTTGTAAATATTTTTTTATTTTTTGTAACTTAGTTCTTTTTTATTTTTTGTACTTTAGTTAGTTTATTTAATTGTATTTATTTGTAGCTATTGTATTTAATTAATTTATTTATAGTGTAGTGTTAGGTTTAATTGTAACTTAGGTTAGGATTTATTTTACAGGTAATTTTGTAATTATTTTAACTAGGTAGCTATTAAATAGTAAATAACTATTTAATAGCTATTGTACCTGGTTAAAATAAATACAAAGTTGCCTGTAAAATAAATATTAATCCTAAAATAACTACAATATAATTATTTGTTATATTGTAGCTATATTAGGGTTTATTTTACAGGTAAGTATTTATCTTTAAATAGGAATAATTTATTTAATAAGAGTTAATTTATTTCGTTAGATTTAAATTATATTTAACTTAGGGGGGTGTTAGTGTTAGGGTTAGACTTAGCTTTAGGGATTAATACATTTATTAGAGTAGCGGCGAGATCCGGTCGGCAGATTAGGGGTTAATAATTGAAGTTAGGTGTCGGCGATGTTAGGGAGGGCAGATTAGGGGTTAATACTATTTCTTATAGGGTTATTGAGGCGGGAGTGAGGCGGATTAGGGGTTAATAACTTTATTATAGTAGCGGTGAGGTGCGGTCGGCAGATTAGGGGTTAATTATTGTAGGTAGCTGGCGGCGACGTTGTGGGGGCAGATTAGGGGTACATAGGGATAAGGTAGGTTGCGGCGGTGTACGGAGCGGCAGATTAGGGGTTAATAAGTGTAAGGTTAGGGGTGTTTAGACTCGGGGTACACGTTAGGGTATTAGGTGCAGACTTAGGAAGTGTTTCCCCATAGGAAACAATGGGGCCGCGTTAGGAGCTGAACGCTGCTTTTTTGCAGGTGTTAGGTTTTTTTTCAGCTCAAACTGCCCCATTGTTTCCTATGGGGGAAATCATGCACGAGCACGTTTTTGAAGCTGGCTGCGTCCGTAAGCACCGCTGGTATTGAGAGTTGCAGTTGCGGTAAATATGCTATACGCTCCCTTTTTGGAGCCTAACGCAGCCCTTCTGTGAACTCTAAATACCAGCGGTATTTAAAAGGTGCGGCCAGAAAAAAGCACGCATAGCTAACGCACCCCTTTGGCCGCAAAACTCTAAATCTAGGCGATAGTCTTTTATATTTAAAATGTTACCCTTAAAATATTGATTTGTCCATCTGGATAATAATTATTTTTACAGAATTTCACATTAGACGTTCTCTGTACCTGATTAATGTGATATCGTAATGAGAATGTTCCTTTTCCCCATACAGATAAGGTACTTTTATCATTATATATGACGATTGTTTATTTGATATTACTTTTTTTAGAGTACAATTGTTTGATTTACTGCATACATTTCTAAACTTTAATGAAAAACTAATTCAACAAAAATAAGAGAACAGCTTTGAAGAGACCTGAACTTCATTCGAAGGGCAACATACTTTCTGCTTCCAAGAAGAGCTAAATTACATGGGGATTTGTAAATTATACAGCCACTATAATCCATAATCAGCAGTGCTTTATCTGGTCACTTGTAAAGCATTACCTTTGAGGACAAAGTCCTGAATTAAGTAGGACATAGAGCAATATCAGTCATGTACAGTGAGAAAAAAATATGATATATGAAAGGTGTATTTTATATTCATGAACTATTGTGGTTTGTTGGTAATATGGTAGAAATTAAAAAAACTCCACTTGAAAATTTAATTTTACTATAATAATGACCAGTGCTGTTTATTTCTATTTTTATTACACATATGCACCTAAAACACCCTATCAGTTTGTTAATATTTTTTTATATCATAATAAATTTTAAAAAATGTAACATAATATTTCTAATGTTTAGAAAGCCAATTCAAAAAAAAAAAAAAATGTATCCCCACCTCCAGTCTGATAGGCAGAAACAGGGTTCTGCTATAAAAATGAAGTGCATTCATTTACTAGAACAAAATTAGCATATAAACCTACCTAGGTTTAGCTTTCAACTAAAACACCAAGAGAAAAAAGCAAATTTGATGATAAAATTAAATGAGAAATGACATGCCCTATCTGAATCATGAAAGTTTAATTTGGACTTTACTATCCCTTTAAGTCTTACACTTTACTCTAGGTTTTCACTCACGCTAACCCGAAGCACACAAATTTAGTTTGCGTTCGAGCGACAGTGTTTACTTACAACTTGTAAAATGGGAGCAATTTTGCTTATTGTGACCCACGCTAACGATATCACACCACTTGTAATCTAGCCCCGCATTGGTACCACTTATACGTGCCTAATGTGTGAGTACATTATATAATATGCCTCATGCACGGTGCACTGATCATACTTACCAATCATCACCAATTAAATCACGGATGTGGTGCAATTAAAGGGACAGTCTACACCAGAATTTTTATTGTTTTAAAAGATAGATAATCCCTTTATTACCCATTTCCAAGTTTTGCATAACTAACACAGTTATAATAATATACTTTTAACCTCTGTGATTATCTTGTATCTAAACCTCTGCAAACTGCCCCTTTTTTCAGTTCTTTTGACAGACTTCCAGTCTAGCCAATCAGTGACTGCTCCCAGATAACTTCTCGTGCACGAGCACAGTTTTATCTATATGAAATACATGAACTAACACCCTCTAGTGGTGAAAAACTGTTAAAATGCAATCTGAAAGAGGTGGGCTTCAAGGTCTAAGAAATTAGCATATGAACCTCCTAGGTTAAGCTTTCAACTAAGAATACCAAGAGAACAAAGCATAATTGGTGATAAAAGTAAATTGGAAAATTGTTTAAAATTACATGGTCTATCTGAATCATGAAAGTTTATTTTGGCCTAGACTGTCCCTTTAATGGCATGGCCTCTTTGGACAATAGTTGTTTAATCAGCTACTCAAACATTATAATTATTCTTTAAGTACTCACTCTTATAAAACGTCATAATCTCAAAAATTTATGAATTAGAATACTGATATGATACATCTAAACCATTAAAATGGACAAAGACAAAACAACAGTAATATCTCACCTGGAGGTAGGAAGAGAGCCCCTCTCACTCGTCCTTCTCTGATCTGAATTCTCTTTACACCAGGTGCCACATACCATCTCTCCAGAACTTTAGAGACTTCTGGAGGGTTTTCAGGAGGCGAACTGAGTATCAGGTAGAGGTAAACCTCCAAGTTGATATAGAAAGGGCTTCCCATAACATCACGTTTTATTAATCTTAGATAAGGGTTGACTGGTTTTAGAGCCCAGAATAGCCCCATAGGATAAATTCCTTTATAATTTCCACCCACTGCTGGTGTATGATCCAGGTCCACTACTCCATCTGTATCACTGATGTAGAAGGCTACAGAGCTGAAAACATGCCCCTTCTCATCCTTTACCCAAGCTCTCAGAGTGATGAGCTGTTGAGGCTGGAGACCACATACACGGACCCTTACATTCTCATCTGCCAGGGACACCTCAGGTGTAACCACAAGGCTAATCATGTCAGTGGATCCAGAAGAACAATTCTGAAAGAAATGAAATACTTCAAAGCACAATATCTATACTTTATAAAGCAATGGACCTTTTCTTACAAAAAAGAAACCTATAAATGAAAAAAAGTATAAAATAAAATGACAAGAATATTATGCATTATGATGTCTCTGCATAAAAAGTAATGTGGTTCTTTGGATGCATGAATTACATATTACTAACTAAAATCTGAACACAGATGGGTAACAACCATTATTTTAAAATGTAAAACCTTTCTATTTAACTATTTATAATGCTATTTTTCTAGTGTACTTATTAACAGAAGAGAATAGGATTTGCAATATATGAGAACCGGAGCTATGCTGCCTCAGATACAAGTCTTTAGCTCCCTAACTATGATCAGCTGTTTTAGTATAATACATATTGACTTTTCTTTGTTATTGTATAAAAACCATGGCTCTATATATTTTTTTAGCTTCAGTTTTTTATTCTGCCTTATTATAAGAACTTCATAAATGACACAGTTTGATTGGTTTTATTAGCTTTCTTGGTGTGTTGAATTTATGCGCACAGTACATACATATATATGACAGTGGATTGGATAAAAAGGGGGAACCCTAAGTGCAAGGCAGAAAGAGTAGATTTTAACTCCAACTATAAGGGGGGGGGGGGGTGCAGGGATACTGGAGGTTGTATTTTTGAGAAAGGTAAGAAAAAATGAGAAGTCCTTAGAATTTTACCCAGGCACATACCAGAAGAAGGTTTCTACCATAGTTATTGATTTGGTTGTGTATGGTCTCAGGTCCAATCTAAGTACTAATCTGAAGGCTGGGGGCAGAAGTCAGGGTTGTGCTGTGAGGGGAGCTGTTAGTATGGCTGGACCCCAGAGCTGCGCTGAAGAGGATTGGCATGACGGATAGTGCATGCTGCGCTAAGGGCATCTTAGAGGGCATGAAGAGGATTTAGAGGTATGTACTAAGTTTAGCGCACAGGATCTGCAGGCTTCTCCTATTAACATGACTGACTACCTGTGCTAAAAGAAGCACTATTTGTAACCTGGATGTCGGAAGTGACCTTGGCGCCAATATCTATGTGGGAGGTTTTAAAAGACCCCTGCTGACATCAGTAAGGTTATTCTCATGGAAGTCCTGGCGTGTTTGTCTCTTATCTGCTTTCTAGGTTTTGACCCCAGGTAATATCCTGGTTTATGCTCCAAGCCTTATCCCTGCATGTTCCCCGAACTGAGGACTGATTAGCTGGCTTCTGACTACTGGAACACAACTGACCTTCTTCTGCTGTGATGTTTAGTTCGTGATGGATTTTCTAGTATTAACTGATCCCTGGTATTTATCTGGTGGCGCCCTTGGCTTGTTCCTGACAACCGTATTCATTGCATTTATCAGTATCTATCAAGTGGCAGATAATTTGCTTTGTATATTTTAAGTCCTGCTGGTGATTTCAAACAAAGTATTTTCACAAAAAATATTTTAAAACTATATTTAAAATGCATTACAATGGGTTATGTTAATAGAGCTTCAAAAACAGAAAGATCTAGCAAAATTATTTATAAACTAAAAACACTAGCCATAATATAGTGTAAAGGTCAGAAAACAACCATACGTAATGTTATTGGGTTAGAATGACTGTACTTATACAAATAGCACCACCACCATCATACCAAGAAATGTTCACAATGACCTGACCCTGAGAGTCACAAATAACTGGCACTAAATGTAAAACTAGTCACTGCATTATTAAACTGATGCTGACCAAAAAAACAAAAGAATCAGAGCTCAAGCCCCTGCAGTCACTGTCAGCAACATATCCTAATGAGACTCTGCATCAGGCCCCTGGTCCAGCCATCCCCTAAAGCTTCTTATAGCCTAGGCCATCTTTATGTAGAACAACAATTCTTTTTTTCAGATCCTCAGAGAGTTCTTTGCCATGAGGTGCCATGTTAAACTTCCAGTGACCAGTATGAGAGAGTGTGAGAGCGATAACACCAAATTTAACACACCTGCTCCCCATTCACACCTGAGACCTTATAACAAGTCACATGACACCGGGGAGGGAAAATGGCTAATTGGGCCCGATTTGGACATACTTTTTTTTATGTAGTATAGTGGTCCCCCCACTCCCCCCCTCTGGCAATCATTAGCTAGGGAGCCCCACCTCCCTTTTTCTGTTGTGTAGCTCCCCATCCATCCCTCCCACTCTTCATGTTTTTCCTGCAGTGTAGGCCCCAGCCTACTCTCTCCCTCGGCTGCTGGACAGCCCAGCCCACCCGCCTTCCCTCCCACACCTCCCACCGGCACCAGCAGATAATCGTTACAGATGGTGACACACACAGTGTCACCTTCTGTAATGATCAGGCATCTGCCTTCATATGGAACCTGAGCACCAATCGTGTTTCAGTTCCATATGCAGACAGATGCCTGGAGTTTCCTGCAGCTTGGACGTATATACACAGCATGCGGTACGATAGACAAAGTACCACATGACGTATATATATATATGTGTCCATTTGGTTTAAGGGGTTAAAGGGACAAGAAAGATGTCAATGATTCAGATAGAGCATACAGTTTTAAACAACTTTCCAATGTGATCCAATGATCAATTTTGCTTCATTTTCTTGGTATTCTTTGTTGAAGGAGCAGCAGTGCACAACTGGGAGCTAGCTGATCATATCAAGTGAGAAAATGTCAAGAGGCATGTATGTGCAACCACTAATCAGCAGCTGAATCCCAGTAGTACATTTCTGCTCCTGAAGGTACCTATACAACAAAGGATGCCAAGAGAACAAAGCAAATTTGATAATAGAAGTAAAATGGAAAGTTGTTTAAAATGACGTGCTCTTTCTGAATCATGAAAGAAAATGATTGGGTTTCATGTCCCTTTAAGTAACCATATCATGTTACAGATACTGCACGTCATGGAAGCAGAAAACAAAAACACTAAAAATAACTTCATGAATGAATTACTTTACTTAAAATATTGAATCAGATGCTTATCCATATAAATATACATAAGGTAAATCATGTATTTATTATGTTTGTTAATCAGACTGAGTTAATGTGGGTTTTTTCCAGGTTATGTTAAGAGAGTTTATATTATGAGTCATATAGTATGAGTTTCTGCAGATAACTATTGCAATCTAGATGTCAACATGCAAAAACAAAAATTGTATGCACCACCCAGAAACAATTGTGTTCTCTGTCATGTCAATAAAGCATTATTTGTATTGAATCCACCTCCCCTCTCTTACCAAATGATTCCTTTTCAGCACCGAGCAGTCAGTGTTTGCTGCTTGACAGAGAGTCTATAAAATACTACAGTGCTGTGCTACAAGGCAACATGCCTGGCTGTGTAGTATGTCAGCTTCTTATTGGCTGTTGCCTACTCCACCCAATGATTTGCTAAAGTCCAATACAAACACATTTTCTTCACTGCATTATAGTGCTGTGTATTATACCACTGAGCTATTTATTTATTTATTTATAAAATATTTTACCAGGAAGGATACATTGAGATTTCTCTCGTTTTCAAGTATGTCCTGGGATCACAAAACATTGCATTGATACAATAGGGTACAATAAAATACAAAAACAATAATAAAAATACACATTATATGCAAACATTTAACATAGAGCAGGTATGAAATATTTATCCATGACAGGAGCATTCTGTTTTGAGATATGTATAGAGGGATCTCTTAAAGGATTTTAGGCTTGGGGAAGTTTTTAAAGTGTGAGGGAGGTCATTCCATAATTGTGGCGCTCTGTAGGAAAAGGAGGATCGAGCTGCTTTTTTTTTGTATTGAGGCAAGCTAAATAATGTGCTGTTATTGGATCGGAGGTTATAGGAGGTGGGAATAGCAGAGCTATTATGTAATAATATAGCTAACTAAACTGTTCAGTGAGCAGAGGAATGTGTGACCTTTAACTAAACACAGGAAATGAAAGAACAAATAGAAATGATCCTAGTGATCAGATTTTAGTTACTAGATATTGTGACACAATATTTGGAGTCCTGCTCAGCTCACACTACAGATAAGTACTCTTAAACTTTGGATATTAAAAAGGACATTGTATATTTAAAAAAAAAAATATTTACATTATCTACACAACTTCCTTATATCTGTGTAATGCTTATTTAAGACAACTTTGAAGGAGCATAAAACCTAAAAATGTTCTTTCATGATTCAGAGCATATAATTTTAAAAGTTTCCAATTCACTTTGCACATGTCTGAAGCACCACATGGTAGGAAGAAGTGCTGCCATCTAGTGCTCTTGCGTATGTATAACATTCTTGCATAACTGACAGAACAGACAATGCAAGTGGCGAGATTGCTCCTATATAAAGTAATGCAGCTCGCTGGAAGGGGACACAGGGCGCCTTTAAAAATTAAATCCTGCAGCCAATATAAATCACATGACGCTGTTTTCTGCATATAGCATCTTACAATCGCCTAGATTTTCGTATGCGTGTGTTTGTCTATTAAGCTATACGTTTCTCCAACATTGATGTGTCCGGTCCACGGCGTCATCCTTACTTGTGGGAATATCTCTTCCCCAACAGGAAATGGCAAAGAGTTCCAGCAAAGCTGGCCATATAGTCCCTCCTAGGCTCCGCCCACCCCAGTCATTCTCTTTGCCGTTGCACAGGCAACATCTCCACGGAGATGGTTAAGAGTATGTGGTGTTTAGTTGTAGTTTTTTATTCTACTATCAAGAGTTTGTTATTTTAAAATAGTGCTGGTATGTACTATTTACTCTGAAACAGAAAAGGATGAAGATTTCTGTTTGTGAGAGGAAGATGATTTTAGCAGACAGTAACTAAAATCGATTGCTGTTTCCACATAGGACTGTTGAGATGAAGTAACTTCAGTTGGGGGAAACAGTTAGCAGACTTTTCTGCTTAAGGTATGACTAGCCATATTTCTAACAAGACTGTGTAATGCTGGAAGGCTGTCATTTCCCCTCATGGGGACCGGTAAGCCATTTTCTTAGTTTCAAACAGAATAACAGGCTTAATATGGGCTATAAAACTGGTAGACACTTTTATGGGCTAAATCGATTGCTTTATTTGGACATTTTATACATGTTTATGCTGATAATTCACATTTATAAACTTGGGGAGCGTTTTTTAACGGCAGGCACTATGTTAGACACCTTTTCCAGTCAGGGAGGGCCTTCCCAGTTGTAGGCTGAGCCTCATTTTCACGCCATTACTGCGCAGTTGTTTTTGAGAGCAAGACATGCAGATGAATGTGTGAGGACCAGAAAGTTGTTGGAAAAGTTTCTAGAAGGCGTCATTTGGTATCGTATTCCCCTCTGGGCTTGGTAAAGTCACAGCAAAGGCTGTAGCTGGGACTGTATAGGGGTTAAATTTGTAAACGGCTCCGGTTCCGTTATTTTAAGGGTTAAAGCTCTGAAAATTGGTATGCAATACTCTTAAGGCTTTAAGACACTGTGGTGAAATTTTGGTAAATTTTGAACAATTCCTTCATACTTTTTCACATATTCAGTAATAAAGTGTGCTCTGTTTAAAATTTAAAGAGACAGTAACGGTTTTATTTTAAAAGTTTTTTGTGCTTTATTGACAAGTTTAAGCCTGTTTAACATGTCTGAGCCTTCGGAAAAAGCTATGTTCTATATGTGTGAAAGCCAATGTGTCTCCCCACTCAAAATTGTGTGATAATTGTGCCATAGCGTCCAAACAAAGTAAGGACAGTACTGCCACAGATAATGAAATTGCCCAAGATGATTCCTCAGATGAGGGGAGTAGACATGATACTACATCATCCCCTACTGTGTCTACACCAGTTTTGCCCACGCAGGAGGCCCCTAGTACATCTAGCGCGCCAATGCTTATTACCATGCAACAATTGACGGCTGTAATGGATAACTCCATAGCAAATATTTTATCCAAAATGCCTGCATATCAGAGAAAGCGCGATTGCTCTGTTTTAAACACTGAAGAGCAGGAGGGTGCTGATGATAATTGTTCTGTCATACCCTCACACCAATCTGAAGTGGCCATGAGGGAGGTTTTGTCAGATGGGGAAATTTCAGATTCAGGAAAAATTTCTCAACAAGCTGAACCTGATGTTGTGACATTTAAATTTAAATTAGAACATCTCCGCGCACTGCTTAAGGAGGTGTTATCTACTCTGGATGATTTTGACAACTTGGTCATTCCAGAGAAATTATGCAAGATGGACAAGTTTCTAGAGGTTCCGGTGCACCCCGACGCTTTTCCTATACCCAAGCGGGTGGCGGACATAGTGAATAAGGAGTGGGAGAAGCCCGGCATACCTTTTTGTTCCCCCACCTATATTTAAGAAATTATTTCCTATGGTCGACCCCAGAAAGGACTTATGGCAGACAGTCCCTAAGGTCGAGGGGGCAGTTTCTACTCTAAACAAGCAAACTACTATCCCTATCGAGGATAGTTGTGCTTTCAAAGATCCTATGGATAAAAAATTGGAAGGTTTGCTTAAAAAGATTTTTGTACAGCAGGGTTACCTTCTACAACCCATTTCGTGCATTGTTCCTGTCACTACAGCAGCGTGGTTCTGGTTCGAGGAACTAGAAAAGTCGCTCAGTAGAGAGACTCCGTATGAGGAGGTTATGGACAGAGTTCACGCACTTAAGTTGGCTAACTCTTTTATTTAAGATGCCGCTTTGCAATTAGCTAGATTAGCGGCGAAAAATTCAGGGTTTGCAATTGTGGCGCGTAGAGCGCTTTGGCTAAAGTCTTGGTCAGCGGATGTATCATCCAAGACAAAATTGCTTAACATCCCTTTCAAAGGTAAAACTCTCTTTGGGCCAGAATTGAAAGAGATTATCTCAGACATTACTGGGGGAAAGGGCCACGCCCTTCCACAAGATAGGCCTTTCAAGGCCAAGAATAAGTCTAATTTTCGTTCCTTTCGCAATTTCAGGAACGGACCGGCCTCTAATTCTGCATCCTCTAAGCAAGAGGGTAATGCCTCACAGCCTAAACCAGCCTGGAAACCTATGCAAGGCTGGAACAAGGGTAAGCAGGCCAAGAAGCCTGCTGCTGCTAACAAAACAGCATGAAGGAGTAGCCCCCGATCCGGGACCGGATCTAGTAGGGGGCAGACTCTCTCTCTTTGCTCAGGCTTGGGCAAGAGATGTTCAGGATCCCTGGGCACTAGAAATGGTTTATCAGGGTTATCTTCTGGAATTCAAGGAACTACCCCCAAGGGGAAGGTTCCACATGTCTCACTTATCCTTAAACCAAATAAAGAGACAGGCGTTCTTACATTGTGTAGAAGACCTGTTAAAGATGGGAGTGATACACCCTGTTCCAATGACGGAACAAGGAATGGGATTTTACTCAAATCTGTTCGTAGTTCCCAAAAAAGAGGGAACCTTCAGACCAATTCTGGATTTAAAGATCCTAAACAAATTTCTCAGGGTACCATCGTTCAAAATGGAAACCATTCGAACGATTCTACCCACTATCCAGGAAGGTCAATTTATGACTACCGTGGATCTAAAGGATGCGTACCTACATATTCCTATCCACAAAGAACATCATCAGTTCCTAAGGTTCGCCTTTCTGGACAAACATTACCAGTTTGTGGCCCTCCCATTCGGGTTAGCCACTGCTCGAAGGATTTTCACAAAGGTACTCGGGTCCCTTCTAGCGGTTCTAAGACCAAGGGGCATTGCAGTAGTACCGTACTTGGACGACATTCTAATACAAGCGTCGTCCCTTTCAAAAGCAAAGGCTCATACAGACATCGTTCTGGCCTTTCTCAGATCTCACGGATGGAAGGTGAACATAGAAAAGAGTTCTCTGTCTCCGTCAACAAGAGTTCCCTTCTTGGGAACAATAATAGATTCCTTAGAAATGAGGATTTTTCTGACAGATGTCAGAAAGTCAAAACTTCTAAGCGCTTGTCAAGTTCTTCACTCTGTTCCACGTCCTTCCATAGCTCAGTGCATGGAAGTGGTAGGGTTGATGGTTGCAGCAATCGACATAGTTCCTTTTGCACAAATTCATCTAAGACCATTACAACTGTGCATGCTCAAACAGTGGAATGGAGACTATACAGACTTGTCTCCAGTGATTCAAGTAGATCAGAAGACCAGAGAGTCACTCCGTTGGTGGCTGACCCTGGACCATCTATCCCAGGGAATGAGCTTCCGCAGACCAGAGTGGGTCATTGTCACGACCGACGCCAGTCTAGTGGGCTGGGGCGCGGTCTGGGAATCCCTGAAAGCTCAGGGACTGTGGTCTCGGGAAGAGTCTCTTCTCCCGATAAACATTCTGGAACTAAGAGCGATATTCAATGCTCTCAGGGCTTGGCCTCAGCTTGCAAAGGCCAGATTCATAAGATTCCAATCAGACAACATGACGACTGTTGCGATGAAAGAAGTGACCAAAATAATACAATGGGCGGAGGATCACTCCTGCCATCTATCTGCGATCCACATCCCAGGTGTGGAAAACTGGGAAGCGGATTATCTGAGTCGTCAGACTTTCCATCCGGGGGAGTGGGAACTCCACCCGGAGATCTTTGCCCAGTTGACTTATGGGGCATTCCAGACATGGATCTTATGGGGTCTCATCAGAACTTCAAGGTTCCTTGTTACGGGTCCAGATCCAGGGATCCCAAGGCGACTCTAGTGGATGCACTAGTAGCACCTTGGACTTTCAACCTAGCTTATGTGTTCCCACCGTTTCCTCTCATTCCCAGGCTGGTAGCCAGGATCAAACAGGAGAGGGCCTCGGTGATCTTGATAGCTCCTGCGTGGCCACGCAGGACTTGGTATGCAGACCTGGTGAATATGTCATCGGTTCCACCATGGAAGCTACCTTTGAGACAGGACCTTCTTGTTCAGGGTCCATTCGAACATCCAAATCTGGTCTCCCTCCAGCTGACGGCTTGGAGATTGAACGCTTGAATCTATCAAAGCGTGGGTTTTCAGATTCTGTGATAGATACTCTGGTTCAGGCCAGAAAACCGGTAACTAGAAAGATTTACCATAAAATATGGAAAAGATATATCTGTTGGTGTGAATCCAAGGGATTACCATGGAATAAGATAAAAATTCCTAAGATTCTTTCCTTTCTGCAGGAAGGTTTGGATAAAGGATTATCTGCGAGTTCTCTAAAGGGACAGATTTCTGCTTTATCTGTCTTACTACACAAATGACTGGCAGCTGTGCCATATGTTCAAGCATTTGTTCAGGCTCTGGTCAGGATCAAGCCTGTTTACAGACCTTTGACTCCTCCCTGGAGTCTAAATCTAGTTCTTTCAGTTCTTCAAGGGGTTCCGTTTGAGCCTCTACATTCCATAGATATTAAGTTATTATCTTGGAAAGTTTTGTTTTTGGTTGCTATTTCTTCTGCTAGAAGAGTTTCAGAGTTATCTGCTCTGCAGTGTACTCCGCCCTATCTGGTGTTCCATTCAGATAAGGTTGTTTTGCGTACTAAGCCTGGTTTTCTTCCAAAGGTTGTTTCCAACAAGAATATTAACCAGGAGATAGTTGTACCTTCTTTGTGTCCGAAACCAGTTTCAAAGAAGGAACGTTTGCTACACAACTTAGATGTAGTCCGTGCTCTAAAGTTCTACTTAGAAGCTACAAAAGATTTCAGACAAACATCTTCTCTGTTTGTCGTTTATTCTGGTAAAAGGAGAGGTCAAAAAGTGACTTCTACCTCTCTTTCCTTTTGGCTTAAAAGCATCATCCGATTGGCTTATGAGACTGCCGGACGGCAGCCTCCTGAAAGAATCACAGCTCACTCCACTAGGGCTGTGGCTTCCACATGGGCCTTCAAGAACGAGGCTTCTGTTGATCAGATATGTAAGGCAGCGACTTGGTCTTCACTGCACACCTTTGCCAAATTTTACAAATTTGATACTTTTGCTTCTTCGGAGGCTATTTTTGGGAGAAAGGTTTTGCAAGCCATGGTGCCTTCCGTTTAGGTAACCTGATTTGCTCCCTCCCTTCATCCGTGTCCTAAAGCTTTGGTATTGGTTCCCACAAGTAAGGATGACGCCATGGACCGGACACACCAATGTTGGAGAAAACAGAATTTATGCTTACCTGATAAATTACTTTCTCCAACGGTGTGTCCGGTCCACGGCCCGCCCTGGTTTTTTAATTAGGTCTGATGAATTATTTTCTCTAACTACAGTCACCACGGTACCATATTGTCAGGGATTTATCTCTTTTCATGCTGTACCTTTAAGAAAGTGAACTCACTAACCCTATTTAAGGCTCCTCCCAACAGAACTCATTGCTTGGTAATTTGTTGCTCAGTGACAAGCTGCTTCTGAAGAGACCTAGCCGTTTATACAACTCTGTATTTCACTTCATTGCTCTCCAAACTCACCCTGAGTTTCTGCCTGCTTGAATCAACCTGCAGATGCTCTTTTGTGCCTGAAGATTTTCACCGTTTATTCCAGTCAGAGATTTCTCAGTCTCTCTCCTGTATTGAAGTTACTCCCTGCAGCGTGTGACGTCACGCCCGACATTCTCCCGCCGCGGTTCTCTGTCAGGCTCGCTGTGATACCGCTGGGACTGTTTGCTGTCTGGTAACAGTATTACTCTGCTCATTTGCCATCTCCTGTAATACTGGTCTGTATATATTGCATTGTATGAACTGTGTGTACTGCTGCAACTTCATTACACTCAAGCTTGCCATATTAACTGTGTAACTCTCACCTGCTGGAGATTCATATACGCTTCAGATGACAAATATGCACTAAACTATTTCTTCTACTTACTAACTTGCATACAAATAACTGTGACAAAGATTCATATTGCTACCATTTCTCATAAACGGACTTCCTAAGCATACTTCAGTCTTTATCACAATTAACCTTCATTCTGCTTGCAAATAACTGTTTGTATAAACTTCAACTTTACCTGTTTCATGAGATTAACACAGCTTCTTATGCTTTCATTGAACAAGTTTGGAAATAACTTATTTTCATTATCAAATTATGGTTTACATAATGCTTGATTTATTCATTCAGATAACAAAGTACTGTGTGATTTTTGGTGTGTTTGCTAAAGCCTGCTGCATAAACTATTTTACACTGCTTGTGTGTGTGAATCAAGGCACCTGCAGTAATTAACTCTTTCACTACTGTTGAAGTTACATTCCTCTAAGAATTACTCTCCTTTCTGCTGCTAGCAGTTATTGTTGCGTGAAGGTTCCGTTTTCACTCAGCTACCCTGCTGTAGTGACCCTCAGATCAATGAGCATATCAGGGTTCCCTTAAGTTCAATCTGCGGGAATCCGAGGTAAGGTGTGAGACTGAGTGGTCCTACATTAGCAGTAAGCTGTTGTAGTAGTGTTTTCTAAAATAACTTAACAAATCCTAACATATTACCAAGCCTTAAAAAAGGAATACTACTAACAGCTAAAATCATGGATGTAAGTGAACTGTCCAGGAGAGTTGGTTCTCTAGCTCAGAGTATGGATCACATGATTCAAGGCTTAAGGGATATTCAATTAGAGAATCAGAAAATAAATTTTTTTATTAATGATCACCTTGCTAACAAAACTCCTAATGTTGAGTCAACCCCAGAACCCATTGTTAGTCCGCCTGAAAAGTTCTCTGGGGACAGATCTATGTTCAGGGATTTCAGGAATTCCTGCACTCTGCTTTTTACTTTGAAACCTAAGTCATACCCAACTGACAGGATTAGAGTTCTAACTGTAATTTAATTTCTCAGAGGTGAGGCCAGGTCTTGGGCCAATGCTTTTTATGAAAAAGATGATCCTATCCTAAATTCCCTAGAAGATTTTTTTTCTGCTATGTCTCTCTTATATGAAGATCACAATAGAAAAAATACTGCTGAAACTGCCATTAGATCTTTAAGGCAGGGCAAAAGAATGGTAGAAGATTACTTTACTGAATTCAAAAGATGGGCTCCTGACACCCTTTGGAATATTCCTGCTCTACGCAACCAGTTCCGTTTGGGGCTTAATGATGCAGTTAAGGATGAGTTGGCAAGGGGTGTGATTCCAGAGGACTTGGATGCCTTGATGACTCTCTCTATTGGCATAGATTGTCGACTTAGGGAAAGGAAGTCAGAAAGATCTTATTCGGAGAATACCACCAGAAGGACTCCCAATTATTATCACTCAACTCCTTCCACAGTATCCACTAGATCCATAGAAGAACCCATGGATGTTGCAGTTATTAGGGGACCCTTAAGACCTGAAGAGAAAGCAAGGCGGAAGCTTCTAAACTTATGTTTATACTGTGCTGAAAAGAACCATGCAGTTAGGGACTGTCCCTCTCTGATTCGACAAAAGAAGGGTAAGACTTCATCTAATGACCATACAGTTAATTTGGTTAACAGCATAAAATCTCATCTATCTATTTATGTCTCCTTACAGTGGTCCCATCAGAAGATAAATGTTCAGGCCATAATTGACTCTGGGGCTTCTGGGAATTTTGCTGATAACACTTTTGTTGTTAATAATCACATACCACTAATAAAAAAGAGTGTTGCACTAGCTATTCGTCTGGTTGACGGTTCATTCTTTAGCTCTGGTCCCATAACTCACCACACTATCCCACTCAAAGTGGTTACCCCTTCAGGACACACAGAGTTATTTCGTTTGATGTCCTTCCAACTTCTGTTTATCCACTAATCCTTGGATTGAATTGGTTAATAAAACATAATCCCACTATATCATGGTCTACAGCATCAGTAGTTTTCGATTCAAATCACTGTAAGCAATCCTGTTTTGGGGTACACACACTTTGTCAAATCACTGAACATAAGTTACCAGAATGCTATAGTGAGTTTGCTCATGTTTTTGATAAAAAAGAGGCTGAGTCCCTACCTCCACACAGAGACTATGACTGTCCTATTGATCTTATACCTGGAAGCTCCATACCATATGGTCATATATATCCGTTGTCACAGCCAGAGTTAAATCATTTAAAAGAATATCTAGATGACAACTTGAAAAAAGGCTTTATTAGACCTTCCACCTCCTCTGCAACTGCAGCAATGTTCTTTGTAAAAAATAAAGATGGCAGTCTTAGGCCTATCATCGATTATAGGCAGTTGAACAAATGCACAAAAAAGAACAGATACCCCCTGCCCCTCATACCTGAACTTATTGAACGTTTACAAGGTGCCACAGTTTTTACTAAACTAGACCTCAGAGGTGCTTATAATTTGATCAGGATGAGGGCAGGGGATGAATGGTTAACTGCATTCCGTACTAGATACGGTTTGTATGAATACACTGTAATGCCCTTCGGGTTGTGCAATGCCCCAGCGACATTTCAATGTTTTATAAATGATGTCTTTCATGATTTGTTAGATGTCTGTATTGTCGTATACTTGGATGACATCTTGGTTTATTCAAATTCTCTACAGGCTCACATTGTACATGTCAAACAAGTATTAACACGTTTAAGGGCACACCATCTCTATGCAAAGCTTGAAAAGTGTATTTTTAACACAAACACCATATCATTCCTTGGATATTGCATCTCACCAACTGGAATTTCAATGGAGTCAAGCAAAGTGGACGCTATCACTAACTGGCCTATTCCACGTAATAAAAAAGATGTTCAAAGATTCCTTGGCTTTGCGAACTTTTATAGAAAGTTCATTAAAGATGTCTCTCTTATTGTCAGACCTCTCACTACGCTAACACGTAAGCAAGTTAAGTTTGTTTGGAATCAAGATGCTGATCATTCCTTTAATATTCTAAAAAGTAAATTTGTCTCAGCCCCTATTTTACAATTTCCAGATCCCACATGTCAATTTACGCTGGAAGTTGATGCTTCTGAGTTTGCTGTGGGGGCAGTTTTATCTCAAAGACATTCTGATAAAGAACCTTTGCATCCTGTCTCCTACTATTCTAGAACCATGAGTTCAGCGGAGATTAATTATGGAATTGGTGATAAGGAACTTCTTGCAATCAAATCAGCTTTGGAGTTTTGGCGACACCTCCTGGAGGGTGCAACATATCCAATCACCATCTATACTGATCACCGTAATTTAGAATATTTAAAATCAAACAAGACACTTACTGCTCGCCAGGTTCAATGGAGTTTGTTCTTTTCTCGTTTTGATTACGTTATAACTTATAGACCAGGATCCAAAAATATGAAAGCCGATGCTCTTTCTAGAAAAGACCCTCGTCCTACTGATGTGGTTTCTCCTTCATCTATCATACCTTCGGATAGAATTATTTGTCTAACAACTGATTTTAAAACCACTCTACAAGAACATTTAAGGTATGATTCATCTTTGGATCAATTGGATGTACTAAAACATTCGGACAACTTATACTACCATGGCACTCTATTATATATACCTCCTTCTCTCAGGAATGAGGTACTTACCTTTGCCCACGACTCCTTGTTGGCTGGTCATCCTGGAGTTCATAGAACTGCTCATTTGATTAAAAGGAATTATTGGTGGCCTAAGATGCATGATACTATTCAACAGTACATTGAATCCTGTATGGTATGTACAACTAAGAAACATCAGCATAAGAGTCCCTATGGTTACCTTCTCTCTTTACCAGTACCAGACAGACCTTGGGCAGCGATTGCTATGGATTTCATCGTTGATCTACCTTCATCAGCTAATTATAACACCATATTAGTAGTAGTGGACTTATTTTCTAAAATGGCACATTTCCTACCACATAGAGGATTGCCTACAGCTTCAGAAACTGCCTCACTTTTTCTGAATCACATTGTGAAATTACATGGTCTACCTGAGTCAATTACCACAGATAGAGGTACGCAATACACTTCAAGGTTCTGGAATCAACTGTGCTCCTCTCTCAACATTACCAAACGTTTGAGTACCGCTTATCATCCACAAACGAATGGTCAAACAGAAAGGACAAATCAAACATTAGAGCAGTACCTTCGTTGCTACTGCACTCAACAACAAGATAACTGGCATTCTCTACTTGCTACTGCCGAATTTGCCCATAATAATGCTGTAAATTCGTCAACTAAAATGACACCATTTTACATCAACTATGGATTTCATCCTTCATGTTACCCAAATCGGACCAACAATTCCGACATGCCTATAGTCAATGATCTTGTTAACACCATTGCCACCAATTTCACAATATTGAAACAAGTCTTGCAAGAAGCTCAGGCTGTTCAGAAACACCATTATGATCTACGTAGATCCAAGCCCCCAGATTACAAGATTGGCGACAAAGTCTGGTTAAGCACTAAACATTTAAGGTTACAAGTTCCTTCTAAAAAACTCGCTTCTCTATATTTAGGGCCTTATCCAATACAAAAGGTCGTCAATGTTAATGCTGTAACACTTCAGCTACCAGATTCTCTAAAGATACATCCCACATTCCACGTTTCTCTCTTGAAACCGTACAGTACAATCAGAGACACGACTCAGAATGACACGGTGGATCCTTCAGTTATTGATGGCATGGAGTATGAGATTGAGTCTATCCTAGACTCTCGTTACCATCATAATCAACTTCAATATCTTGTCAGTTGGAAAGGGTTTGGTCCGGAGGAGGACTCTTGGGAACCTTCCACTAATGTCTCTGCTCCCCGTCTTGTCTCCTTGTTTCATCGTAGGAATCCTGATCGTCCTGGTCCTTGATCCGCGGAGCGGCTCCTTGGGGGGGGTGTCCTGTCAGGGATTTATCTCTTTTCATGCTGTACCTTTAAGAAAGTGAACTCACTAGCCCTATTTAAGGCTCCTCCCAACAGAACTCATTGCTTGGTAATTTGTTGCTCAGTGACAAGCTGCTTCTGAAGAGACCTAGCCGTTTATACAACTCTGTATTTCACTTCATTGCTCTCCAAACTCACCCTGAGTTTCTGCCTGCTTGAATCAACCTGCAGATGCTCTTTTGTGCCTGAAGATTTTCACCGTTTATTCCAGTCAGAGATTTCTCAGTCTCTCTCCTGTATTGAAGTTACTCCCTGCAGCGCGTGACGTCACGCCCGACATTCTCCCGCCGCGGTTCTCTGTCAGGCTCGCTGTGATACCGCTGGGACTGTTTGCTGTCTGGTAACAGTATTACTCTGCTCATTTGCCATCTCCTGTAATACTGGTCTGTATATATTGCATTGTATGAACTGTGTGTACTGCTGCAACTTCATTACACTCAAGCTTGCCATATTAACTGTGTAACTCTCACCTGCTGGAGATTCATATACGCTTCAGATGACAAATATGCACTAAACTATTTCTTCTACTTACTAACTTGCATACAAATAACTGTGACAAAGATTCATATTGCTACCATTTCTCATAAACGGACTTCCTAAGCATACTTCAGTCTTTATCACAATTAACCTTCATTCTGCTTGCAAATAACTGTTTGTATAAACTTCAACTTTACCTGTTTCATGAGATTAACACAGCTTCTTATGCTTTCATTGAACAAGTTTGGAAATAACTAATTTTCATTATCAAATTATGGTTTACATAATGCCCTCAGCTTGATTTATTCATTCAGATAACAAAGTACTGTGTGATTTTTGGTGTGTTTGCTAAAGCCTGCTGCATAAACTATTTTACACTGCTTGTGTGTGTGAATCAAGGCACCTGCAGTAATTAACTCTTTCACTACTGTTGAAGTTACATTCCTCTAAGAATTACTCTCCTTTCTGCTGCTAGCAGTTATTGTTGCGTGAAGGTTCCGTTTTCACTCAGCTACCCTGCTGTAGTGAGCCTCAGATCAATGAGCATATCAGGGTTCCCTTAAGTTCAATCTGTGGGAATCCGAGGTAAGGTGTGAGACTGAGTGGTCCTACATTAGCAGTAAGCTGTTGTAGTAGTGTTTTCTAAAATAACTTAACAAATCCTAACACATATGGTTTCTCCTATAATTTTCCTCCTGTCCGTCGGTCGAATGACTGGGGTGGGCGGAGCCTAGGAGGGACTATATGGCAAGCTTTGCTGGGACTCTTTGCCATTTCCTGTTGGGGAAGAGATATTCCCACAAGTAAGGATGACGCCGTGGACCGGACACACCGTTGGAGAAAGTAATTTATCAGGTAAGCATAAATTCTGGTTTTTTGAGGGTTTTAAGAAAAGCTCGCTACCACTGTGATCTGCAGTGCGAACATTTTTACAGAATTATCCTGGGATTACAATTTCACATACTCCCTTGTTCAGTTAATTTTACAAAAATACAATTACTCTTTGTATTTTGTACTTATAAGTATGAATTTCTGCGTGTTTTTTTTCTGCACATCCTGAGCACTTAAATTACGATTTATACTGTGCATATTTAATACATTAATTCTGTGTAATTTACATACACATTTTAAGTTTTTGATAAAATACGATTTTTGGTGAAGAATTTTGTTACGGTTTTTGATGCACAATAATACAGAATTTTCCTGTCTATTTTTGTGTGAATGGTTCAATTATTTGTTTTGTAAGATTTTAAAAATACAAATTTAATTGTGCACTTCTGTAATGTATGCTTCTCCTCCCTATACAAAAATACAGTATACGCCCCTTAGCGAGACACCATGTTTCTTTAAAAAGTTAACAGAAAAGATAAAAATTAGAGCCCTCAGTTCCAAATACAATATATGAAACAGTCTTACTTTGGCGAATAACTGGAAACAATGTTGCAAGATGGTTGGTGTTTTTAGGATGAATGAGATGGAACAATAGCCACGTTTTTTCTCTGAAATCCAGATACTGCTTCTTCAAAAACGCTGCTTGTTCCACAACTATAACAATAGTGATTCCCAAAACTGAAGCGCAAAGGGAAAGAGAAACCAGCAATGGTGGGATACCTTCAATAACAAAATGTATTATATAATACCAAAATGCTCACGAACATATGTGATTAAAAGCCTTGATAAAAAGTTAAATTTGTACTGCGGGAGTTTGACTAAAGTCAGTTATTCCGGTCAATGTTCACCATTGGGTGGTGTGTGACATCACCACCCGGCAAAATTCTAATAAATTCTGCCTGTTCTCCCAGTCAGATCCCAACTTCGTGACACACACTGTCTGCCCCAACATGTTTCCCAGCCTCTACTGGCCACATTCTCAAGGGGATATGATGTGTGTGTTAAGCACCCAAGATATTTTTTAAAAAGTTTCTTTAGATCATTCCATCAGGGAAATAGAAGTACTAGCGTGCATTCTTTAATAATCTCATCAGCCCAGAGACCTTTAGATCATCAGACCCTATACACTGTGTGCAGAATTATTAGGCAAATGAGTATTTTGACCACATCATCCTCTTTATGCATGTTGTCTTACTCCAAGCTGTATAGGCTCGAAAGCCTACTACCAATTAAGCATATTAGGTGATGTGCATCTCTGTAATGAGAAGGGGTGTGGTCTAATGACATCAACACCCTATATAAGGTGTGCATAATTATTAGGCAACTTCCTTTCCTTTGGCAAAATGGGTCAAAAGAAGGACTTGACAGGCTCAGAAAAGTAAAAAATAGTGAGATATCTTGCAGAGGGATGCAGCACTCTTAAAATTGCAAAGCTTCTGAAGCGTGATCATCGAAAAATCAAGCGTTTCATTCAAAATAGTCAACAGGGTCGCAAGAAGCGTGTGGAAAAACCAAGGCGCAAAATAACTGCCCATGAACTGAGAAAAGTCAAGCGTGCAGCTGCCAAGATGCCACTTGCCACCAGTTTGGCCATATTTCAGAGCTGCAACATCACTGGAGTGCCCAAAAGCACAAGGTGTGCAATACTCAGAGACATGGCCAAGGTAAGAAAGGCTGAAAACGACCACCACTGAACAAAACACACAAGCTGAAACGTCAAGACTGGGCCAAGAAATATCTCAAGACTGATTTTTCTAAGGTTTTATGGACTGATGAAATGAGAGTGAGTCTTGATGGGCCAGATGGATGGGCCCGTGGCTGGATTGGTAAAGGGCAGAGAGCTCCAGTCCAACTCAGACGCCAGCAAGGTGGAGGTGGAGTACTGGTTTGGGCTGGTATCATCAAAGATGAGCTTGTGGGGCCTTTTTGGGTTGAGGATGGAGTCAAGCTCAACTCCCAGTCCTACTGCCAGTTTCTGGAAGACACCTTCTTCAAGCAGTGTGTCAGGCTACAAATATGAAGTTAACGATGGAACACAATTCACAGATCTTAATTTATTAATAATTGTTTTGTTTCACTATTGTAAAGGAATATCACTATGGCTTAGTGATATTCTCACCTAATAGTGATAGTTTAGTGGTTTATTTTGCCACACCCCAGATTATGCAGTTAGGGTTAAGCAAACTTGAATAGGATTTGTAGAAATTGTTCTCAATATTAAGTTAGCTTTAGTTCTTAAATTGCAGGTGTAGTAATGGTTCTATTAACTCTCAGAGTCTTATGCAGTGTAACACATAAATATTTAACTAGTAACCAGGTTCTGTTAACAGTTATACATATGCTCATGCAGTATTGCTATTTTATTTGCAGAGATTACTTGTACCTTGTCTTGTGTTGCACTTGTAGTGTGGCAGAGCTGTAATGAATGCACAGCCTGTTCTGTGGAAGTTCCAGTTTCACTGTGGAAGCTGTGTTGTTTATTAATCTGCAGTCAGGATGTTACAATAAGGGTTAAAGCCAGATTTTCAGTGACAAGTTCTGTGGTAACTCTCCTTTAAATACTAACTACACAGTGAAAGTTCTCCAAGTAACAAAGCATTAGAACACATAGAATAATACTTGCAGTTTGGTTCAGGCAGTTCATTCAATTGATTGCATGTCAGCTCCTAAGTTAATGAACACTGCAGTTGTTTGGATGAATTCCAGTTAAAGTTGAACAAAGTATCAAAAAGTTCCTGTGAGGAAAAAAGTTCAGAAAACAAGTTATTCAAAGTAGTTAGGCTCAGGTAAATAGGGTAGCCTTGTACTCCAAATTACTAAGCAAAGAGAATTGATTTGGGGTGGTTTTTAAAGGCAAGCTGCAAGTTTGTTGCTTGAAGGATTCCGCTGGGTCCTAGAAGGAGCTAGGTTCCTGACATGACCCCCCACTCAGGGCAACGGTCCCACAGTTGCCGGTCTGGGACGATTTGGATTTCTGCGATGGAAGAGAGTGACCAGCCGTTGAGCTCTAAGATTGGTTGCAGGTTCCCATGTGTCGTCATCAGCTGAATAATTTTTCCAGCGTACCAGATATTGTAATTCACCTCTATGGAACCTGGAATCCAGCAGGGAATGCACTTCATATTCGTCTGGATCCAGTGCCTGAGGAGGTGGTGGAAGAATGAGTTGAGAGTGACGAGTGGCTCTGTATGGTTTCAATAGTGACACATGAAATGTGGGGTGGACCTTAATACTATCAGGTAATTTAAGAGTCATTGCGTTTTCATTGACAATTCTAACTATAGGGAATGGTCCTATGAACAGACCCGAGAGTTTCTTACTCGGTATCTGTAATTTCATGTTTTTGGTGGATAGCCAAACGAGATCACCTATGGCGTATATAGGTGGTGGTCTTCTCTTGAGGTCGTAATAATGCTTTTGAGTGAGCTGAGCATTTTTTATGTTCTCTTCAATTAAGCGGAAATTGTCTTGTAAGGAATCATGTAGATCATCGATTAAGGGTGAATTTAAGGTGTCTGTTGCAATGAAAGATATTGTTGGATGGTAGGCATAATTTGCATAAAATGGTGTAGATTTTGTAGATGAGTTTACAGCATTGTTATAGGCAAATTCAGCCATGGAGAGGAAGTTCATCCAATGTTCTTGATGGTAGGAACAATAGCACCGAAGATATTGTTCCAGCCATTGATTCAGTCTCTCTGATTGACCTTTGGTCTGAGGGTGAAATGATGTCGAGAAACGATGATCGATCTGTGTTAAGTCACAAAGTTTTGTCCAGAAATGTGAGGTGAATTGTGTTCCTCTATCGGTGGTTATTATCTTTGGTAACCCATGTAGCTTGAGTATGTTATCTATGAATAAATGTGCTGTCTCAGAGGATGTGGGTACTTTGTGATACGGCACAAAATGGGCCATCTTAGTAAATATATCTATGACCACTAGGATTGTTGTCTGTTTATTTGATTCAGGTAAATCCACTATGAAATCCATCGATAGATGGTACCAGGGTCTCTTCGGTACTGGTAATGGAGTTAATAATCCATACGGAGCTCTTCTCTCGGATTTCGAAGTGGCACAAATGGCACAAGTTAAGATATAGTCTCGGATGGATTCTTTCATTTTTGGCCACCAACAATCCCGTGAAAGCTGTTCCAAGGTTCGGTAAATTCCTGGGTGTCCGGCTAATGGAGAGTCATGGTATAACTTGAGCAAATTTATTCGCAATGCTTTGGGAATGTATAATTTCCCTTCATGGTAGTACAGGTCATCAATCTTCTGCACAGAATAGTGAGGTAGCTCCGGCTCCTTGAGACAATGACGTTTGATTTCGGTTATCACATCGGTGGTTAGACCTACAAAACATTCGGTAGGTAAGATAGTGGTATTTTGGGTTGTTGTTTTAGGTTTCTCAGGTAGGCGAGACAGAGCATCTGCTTTACCATTCCTGGAGGCAGGTCTATATACAATATTGAAGTTGAAGCGCGAAAAGAATAAACTCCAACGGACCTGTCTTGCTGAAAGAGTTTTGTTGTTTTCTAAATAAAGTAGGTTCCTGTGATCTGTGAAAATGGTAATAGGAAACTTGGTACCTTCGAGAAGATGCCTCCAGTGTTCCAGTGATCTTTTTATTGCGAGGAGTTCTTTATCTCCTATGGAATAATTTCTTTCAGCTGTTGACATCATCTGTGAGAAGTAAGAAACTGGATGGATGGGATCGTTTGGTGTTTCCTGTTGAGAGAGAACTGAGCCTAAGGCAAAATCAGAGGAATCAACTTCCAACACATAGTGGTGTTCGGGGTTCGGAAATCTTAGAATGGGTGCTGATGTAAAACTATCCTTTAAATATTCAAAAGCTGAATTAGCGTCTGGATCCCAGTTATAAGATGAGTTAATGCTGGTTAATTTCGTCAGTGGTTTTGCTATCTTGGAAAAGTTTCTAATGAATTTCCTGTAGTAGTTTGCAAAACCTAGGAATTTTTGGAGTTCCTTTCTGGACTTGGGTATTAACCAATTTTTGACAGCGTCTACTTTTTGTTTTTGCATAGTGATACCTGTTGGTGAGATATCATATCCAAGGAATGACACATGCTTGGTATGGAATATGCATTTCTCCAACTTAGCATACAGTTTATGCTCTCGGAGCCTAGACAGTACCCATCGCACGTGTGTTTTGTGTTCTGTTTCATTTTTAGAATAAATCAAAATATCGTCTAGGTATATCACAAGACAGATGTCTAAGAGATCTCTGAACACATCGTTTATGAAGTGTTGAAAAGTGGCGGGTGCGTTGCACAGACCAAACGGCATGACAAGGTACTCATAAAGGCCATACCTTGTCCTGAATGCGGTCAACCATTCGTGTCCTTCTTTTATCCTCACTAAGTTATAGGCTCCCCTTAAATCGAGTTTCGTGTATATAGTTGCCTCAGATAACCTTTCGATTAGTTCTGGGATTAATGGGAGTGGGTAACGATTTTTTATTGTGCGTTTGTTGAGTTCTCTGTAATCGATTATGGGACGTAATGATGAATCCTTATTCCGCACAAAAAAAATTCCGGCACCTGCTGGTGATGTTGATGCTCTGATAAATCCTTTCCGTAAATTTTCTTCGAGATACTCCTTTAAATGATCCAATTCTGGCTTGCAGAGAGGGTACAAGTGTCCATAAGGGATGGAAGAACCAGGTTGAAGTTGTATTGGACAATCGTATGCACGATGAGGAGGCAAGTTCTCAGCTTCTACTTTACTGAATACATCCTTGAAATCTGCATAAGGTGAAGGAATTTGCAACTCAGGTTTTTCTGTAGCTATTTCGGTCTGGAGTAGAACATGTTTGTGGAAACATGTTGTTTTACAATAGACTGAATCAAATTTTATGGAAGATAGTGACCAGTGGATAACTGGATTATGTAATTTGAGCCAACTAATACCCAAAACCACTGGGAAATGTGGTGACGAGACAACATCAAATGAGAGGTGTTCTGTGTGTCCTGCTGTAGTAACTGTTAACGGTGTGGTATGGTGTGTGATAGGGCCAGTTTTAGGTTCTGAACCGTCAATCATATGAAAAGAAAATGGAGTATGCTTTTTTATAAGGGGTATTTTATTTTGCTTTACAACATTATAATCAATAAAGCATCCATAAGCTCCCGAGTCTATGATGGCTTCAGTAGTCAGCTGATCTTGGTCCCACTGTATGGAGAGAGTTAACATGCAATAAGTTTTAGTTTTTGTGGTGTTTAATAAATAACTTGTAACTTTGAACTTACATTTCTTGTTTTTCTGTAAAATGGGACACTCCTGGACTGAATGTGTAGGATTGGCGCAATACATGCACAGATTATTACTCTTCCTGCGGTATCTTTCTTCTGTTGTTAAAGGACCACGGGCTATTCCGATATCCATGGGAACAGCTGTTTGTTTACTATGTTGGGTTGGTTGAGGTGGGGAATAGATAGAAGGTTTTGGTCGGACATCTGCAGAAAACCTTTCTGCCTTCCTTTCTCGCAGTCTGCGATCCAATTGTTTTGCAGCATTCATCATTCCTTCTAGGGTTTTTGGGAGTTCTATCCTGGCGATTTCATCTTTCAAGCTCTCCGAGAGGCCTAAACGGAACTGGTTTCGAAGTGCAATCTGACTCCATTCCGAATCAGCTGCGTATAATTTGAATTCCGTGATGTACTCCTCCACGGGTCTCTTGGCTTGCTTAAGGTTCCTCATGGAGGCTTCAGCGGACATTTGTACATCAGTGTCGTGAAAAAGATCATCCATACATGTGAAAAAATCAGAAAGGGATCCTAGCACTGGGTCATTATGTTCGCACAGATTGTCAGCCCAGATTCTTGGCTCACCCCTCAGGAATGAAATAGTACTGAATACCTTGATCCTCTCTGTGGGATAACTGTGAGGTCGTAGATTATAAAGTAAATGACATGAATTCTTAAACTGCCTATACTGCTTCCTGTTTCCAGAAAAGAGCTCTGGTAGTGAAACTGAAGGTTCAGGTGTTTGCTGAGGTGGTGCAGTATGAGTAGTAAGTGAGTCTCTTATAATTCCCCTTAAAGACTGATTTTCAATTTGTAAATCATGAACCGCCTGAGCAAGCTGATCAACCTTTTGGGAGAGGTTGTAAACTATCTGTGGTAGATCTGGTGGCTCCATTTTTAAGGCTTAGTAATATGTCAGGCTACAAATATGAAGTTAACGATGGAACACAATTCACAGATCTTAATTTATTAATAATTGTTTTGTTTCACTATTGTAAAGGAATATCACTATGGCTTAGTGATATTCTCACCTAATAGTGATAGTTTAGTGGTTTATTTTGCCACACCCCAGATTATGCAGTTAGGGTTAAGCAAACTTGAATAGGATTTGTAGAAATTGTTCTCAATATTAAGTTAGCTTTAGTTCTTAAATTGCAGGTGTAGTAATGGTTCTATTAACTCTCAGAGTCTTATGCAGTGTAACACATAAATATTTAACTAGTAACCAGGTTCTGTTAACAGTTATACATATGCTCATGCAGTATTGCTATTTTATTTGCAGAGATTACTTGTACCTTGTCTTGTGTTGCACTTGTAGTGTGGCAGAGCTGTAATGAATGCACAGCCTGTTCTGTGGAAGTTCCAGTTTCACTGTGGAAGCTGTGTTGTTTATTAATCTGCAGTCAGGATGTTACAATAAGGGTTAAAGCCAGATTTTCAGTGACAAGTTCTGTGGTAACTCTCCTTTAAATACTAACTACACAGTGAAAGTTCTCCAAGTAACAAAGCATTAGAACACATAGAATAATACTTGCAGTTTGGTTCAGGCAGTTCATTCAATTGATTGCATGTCAGCTCCTAAGTTAATGAACACTGCAGTTGTTTGGATGAATTCCAGTTAAAGTTGAACAAAGTATCAAAAAGTTCCTGTGAGGAAAAAAGTTCAGAAAACAAGTTATTCAAAGTAGTTAGGCTCAGGTAAATAGGGTTGCCTTGTACTCCAAATTACTAAGCAAAGAGAATTGATTTGGGGTGGTTTTTAAAGGCAAGCTGCAAGTTTGTTGCTTGAAGGATTCCGCTGGGTCCTAGAAGGAGCTAGGTTCCTGACACAGTGGTACAGGAAGAAGTCTGCATTCTTCAAGAAAAACATGATTTTCATGCAGGACAATGCTCCATCACACGCGTCCAAGTACTCCACAGCGTGGCTGGCAAGAAAGGGTATAAAAGAAGAAAATCTAATGACATGGCCTCCTTGTTCACCTGATCTGAACCCCATTGAGAACCTGTGGTCCATCATCAAATGTGAGATTTACAAGGAGGGAAAACAGTACACCTCTCTGAACAGTGTCTGGGAGGCTGTGGTTGCTGCTGCACGCAATGTTGATGGTGAACAGATCAAAACACTGACAGAATCCATGGATGGCAGGCTTTTGAGTGTCCTTGCAAAGAAAGGCGGCTATATTGGTCACTGATTTGTTTTTGTTTTGTTTTTGAATGTCAGAAATGTATATTTGTGAATGTTGAGATGTTATATTGGTTTCACTGGTAAAAATAAATAATTGAAATGGGTATATATTTGTTTTTTGTTAAGTTGCCTAATAATTATGCACAGTAATAGTCACCTGCACACACAGATATCCCCCTAAAATAGCTATAACTAAAAACAAACTAAAAACTACTTCCAAAACTATTCATCTTTGATATTAATTAGTTTTTTGGGTTCATTGAGAACATGGTTGTTGTTCAATAATACAATTAATCCTCAAAAATTCAACTTGCCTAATAATTCTGCACTCCCTGTATGTGGTGGCAGTGTGGTAGTTTGGAGGCCTACGTTCCAAAGTTTTAGAATGCCCATGCCAAATTCCATCCTTATAGCTTTTCGTGCATTTTTCAGATTTCTCCCTATTCCAACCCCTTTGAAAACTCAATGGCTTTTGTAGACAAGAAGCATTCCAGCTATTGTCTATGGGGTTCGCCCCTACATCTCTATAACATGACATCTGATACCATGTTACAATTATGCTATATTCTCTGGCACATTAATGCGAGCTCTTAGATTTATTTTTTAGGTTAACATGTGATGGTGGTGTGCCCCAAGAATCTAATTTGACAAGTCAGTGTCTATCACTTGAGCACTGGGTTGTGGCTGATGGATTACCATATGTTACAACAATTTAAATCTATAACAGGAGCCGAAAAAAGTAGTGGTCCAGAAATAAGGCCTATGTAATGCATTTGTGTGGTTTAAGCGGTCTCTGTTTTCTTTGGAAAAATCAGCTTATGAATAGAGGAAAGAGGAACAATAGGACCGAGCTCCAAATTCATAACTGTCTGGTAAACTGTAGGAAAATCAGAAGTATTTTATTACTGGCCCTGTAACATCTGTACACCTATGTTTGTGAAAAACATAAGGAAATTACCTGAAACAGTGCATATAAAATTAGAATCTGGTCCTTGGAGCTATGAAGATGTTATATTAGCATTATATATATATATATATATATATATATATATACAGTACCTACCCTCTGGAACACTTTCCCTCGTGCTGTCAGGCTTTGCCCTAATCTTTCTTCCTTTAAATGCTCCCTGAATACTTTTTTGTTCAGAGAAGCCTATGACCCAACTTTCACTTACCTAACATTTCCCTCATCTAACTCTGCATTAACATCTTACTCAATCTTGCAGTCTTCAACTCCTGTCTCTCAACCTCCTACCCTTTTAAATTGTAAGTTCCCACGGGAATAGGGCCATCAATTCCTCCTGTATTTGTTTGTAAAATGTTGTCTTGTCTCTTACAAGTTTAATATAAATTTTTTGTACCTAAGTTCGATACCATTTTTGTATTTAAATGAATTGTACCCATGTACAGCGCTGCAGAATATGTTGGCGCTTCATAAATAAAGTATAATAAAATGAAATGTAGCTGTGGAAAAAGTAAAATAAAATGAATACAATGAAGGTAATAGATAATAAACAACTTCCCTTATGGAGTAGCAGCAGACAATTTCAGCTTTCCAAATCTAAACAATACTGCTAGGTATCTTGATTGTTAGACTGGTAATTGGGTCTTAATACGTTAAACAATATTCTTTACAAACATGGATACTTATACAAAAGTTTTGGCAATAATGCTGCAATAAATATTTATGTATTATCCATATTTGACCTTTTTTTTCCAAGAAATGTTACATTTTTTAGGCAGTTTGAGTGAGGACTCAAAATGTCTTATCATAGTTTTCCCCTTCCATTTATAATGAAAACATACAAAACAATTTGTACATATTTATTAACTTATATTATTAAGGGCTTTCAATCAACTTACATATTATTCCAAGAGATTTATAATATCATTATCAAAGTAAAATCCCTCTGCTACCCGAGTTCTCAATTTAAATATCCAATAGACTTCCTGTTTTCTGAGAATTTGTAGTCTATCTCCCCTCTAATTGGTTTCTTTATAGTTTTTTTTTTTTTTTTTTTTAATTTTAAAGTTTTTTATTGAAGTTTCTGTTTCACATTACAAAATATTGAAGTGTACACATTTCAGGAATACAGAGACTTACATATTTTTGTTTTGAACAAACATTAAACAAGAAAAATAATTGAACAAAATAACTTAACTTAGTGCAACCATGTTCCACATGCTATCTCTACCAGGCTCTTGTGTTATCAGATGTTTTACCTAGCTTATAAATCCAGTTTTGCTCTTGATGCAACCATATCCCACTCTCCCCAATTGGCCCACCAACTATATATTGCTAATGAATGATTCCCACATGATCTTCATCTGCACAAAATATCTCTCCTGTTAGTTCTCATATAAGCATACTCTTCAAGAGACATTATGAATTGAAACTGGGAGTACCAGGTGGCCATGTAAGGGACATACTGAGATCTCCAATTTTTTGCAATCATTTTTTTTAGACTATTGCCGGCAATAAAAATCAGCTTTCTTTTATATGTTGGGAGTTTGCCAGGTAGGATGTTGAGTATCCAAATGTGGGGGTCAGTGGGCAGCGTCAGCTCAGCTATTGTGTTTGTCGCTTTAACCACAGAAGCCCAGATTGGTGTTATTCCTGGGCACTGCCACCATATATGCATCATGGTCCCCTGGTCCCCTCCGCACCTCCAACACTTGGGAGAAGCCGACGGGAACAGTTTGTTAATTCTCGTTGGGGTAAGATACCATCTCTGTATTAGTTTAATATTTAGTTATATAAGGCTGCTAGACACCGAAACTTTAGAAACATTTGTAAAAATTTTGGATATATCGTTTATAGTTAATTCAGTATCCAGCTCCTCGTTCCACCTATCTAGGTAATATGGAGTGTACCCTACTGGAGGTTTTTGAAGCATTGTATATACTAAAGATAAGGTCTTTCCAGCGGGGGAGTCAGAGTAACACAGAGATTCAAAGGGTGTGAGGGTTCTTAGTAGGTTAAGTTTATCAGGGTGTTTGAATATATAAGAATGACATTGGCGGAGAGTAAACCAACACCTAAAGAAGGTCAAGCCCCTCTCCACCAACTCGTTTAGAGTGAACAGTCTTGTCTCATCCCCCAAGTGTAATAACAATAAAGCCCTTAGGGGTCAGTCTATGAGTTTAATTTTTTGAGAGGCCAATAGGTATTTCGGGATTTTCTGTAAGGGGAGTGAGTGGGGAAAATTGTGAGGTAATGTTTGGGTATTGCCTCAATGTTTCCTTCCATACTGATAGAGTTTCCGTTAATATGTCATTCTGTTTGAAGGCTGTAGTCAGGTGTGGGGCTGGTTGCCAGCATGTCGTTCCCAAATGTGATTTTCCTGCTATGTCGTGTTCTAACGCTACCCACTTCTTAGTCTCATAGTTCCTAAACCAGTCTACAATTCTCTGCAGAAAGACCGCCTGTCTGTATTTCTTTAAATTAGGGACTCCCAGTCCTCCTTCATCTACGGGTAAGCACATAAGTGTCTTGTTAATTCTCGCTTTCTTTTTATCCCATATAAAGTCAAAAATTTTATTCTGTAATGAGGTTATAAAGTCTTTAGGAAGGGGGATAGGGAGTGTTTGCAACAAGTATAATACCCTAGGAAGTATGTTCATTTTGATCGAGTGTATCCGGCCCAACCATGAAATACTTTTAGATCTCCAGGAAGAGAGATCGGCCGTGATGATCCTCTGTAGAGCATCATAGTTAGCCCTAAACATTTCCTGGTTGGTTGTTGCTATAAAGATGCCTAGATACTTTAGGTTTTTTGTATGTACCCGAAAAGGGCATGTTTGTGTAAGACGGTTTAGATAATCAGGGTCACAGTGAACCGTGAGCATCTCCGATTTAGTGTTATTAATAAGGAAATTTGAAACGTGAAAGATTGTCTCATTCTTTCTAATAGTACAGGCCAGTGTCTCTATAACGCATGCGAAAAGGAGTGGGGATAGGGGGCACCCTTGTTGAGTACCGTTAGATATCTGGAACAGGGCAGATAGTATTCCGTTAACTCCGTTAATTTTGGCTACTGGGGAGCTGTACAGGGCCATAATTTTAGATATGAAATATGATCCCAGACCAAACCTCTCCAGGGTGGCTCTCATGAAGTGCCAACAGACGCGGTCGAACGCTTTTTCCGCGTCCGTTGACACTATCGCTGATGGTTGGTTAGTGTGATTAATATAGTTCAAGATATGTAAGGCCCTCACAGTGTTGTCGCGTGCTTCTCTGTGTTGTATAAAACCCACCTGATCTCCATCTATGATACTTGGTAACACTTGGGATAGCCTGTTTGCCATGAGTTTAAATATTAAATCTTAACATCCGAATTAAGTAGAGAAATAGGTCTAAAGTTTTCTACCCGGTCTGGGGTTTTCCCGGGTTTAGGCAGGACTACTATATGTGCTTCTAATGCAGAGGATGAGAAAGGGTCAGTTTCGGATATCTTATTAAAGAGTTTCTGTAAGTGTGGTACCAGCAATATTTTATAGGTTTTATAATAGCCGTTCGTATAGCCGTCCGGCCCTGGTGTCTTACCATTAGGGAGGTCTTTTATAACTGCGAGTATTTCAGATTGATCGATTGGCTTACTCAGAGAAGCCTGCTGGTCTGAGCTAATTTCTCTATCAAGGTGGGTTTGTGTTTCTGTTCTGTCGGGGAGATTGGTAATGTGGGAGTAAGATTATATAAGTTCTTATAGTATTCCCTAAAGGAACTGGCAATTTGCTGAGATGTGTAAACTTTCTTCCCCTCGTTGTTGTTAATAGATAGGATAAATCTTTTATTCTTCTTCCGTTTTAGTTTTCTTGCGAAAAGGGAGCTACTCTTATTGTCATTTTCAAAGTATTTTTGCTGTAATTTGAAAGCTTGCTTCTTACATTCTGCATGTAGCATGTCATTAATGCGTGATTTACAGTTAGCAATGTTTTGTGTTATTGTCAGGTCCGTCTGGTCAAGACCTCTTTGTGTTTCTAAGATACTAAGCTCATTAAGTGTGTCTTCCAGTAGTTTTCTAGCAAGTTTAGCTTGGTGAGATCTAATACTAATCATCTCACCTCTAACTACCGCCTTATGTGCTTCCCATGTTAGTCTGCTGTCAAAGTCATCGTCGTTGTTAAAAAGGAAATATTCTTCTATCACCCCACCAATTCTTTCAGTAGCGATCGGGTCTGTCAGCATTGTGTCATCCATTCTCCAGATATACTGGTGCATGGGGGTATGTGACCACTCTAAAGTACATTCAACCATGGCATGGTCAGACCATGCGTTGGGTGAAATCTCAATTTTAGTTACTCTTGAAAGGTTGGTACATCTAACATAAAATAGTCAAGCCGAGAGTGCCTACGATGTGGGTTGGATTAAAAAGTGTATTCTCTAATTTCTTGGTATATAATTCTCCATGCATCGTGTACAGTAAGGTCTTTCAGGTTTTGTTTCACTGAGTTAATAACTTTATGGGGCACAGAGGACAGACCATTTGAATTATCCCAGTTTGGGTTCAGTGTGAGGTTAAAATCCCCGCCCATGATAATAACTCCTTTTGCCACTTCAAGAATTATGTTAGTAAGGTGTTTAAAAAAAACATCCTGTTTCAAATTGGGAGAATATACGTTTATCAGGGTGACCATGGTGTTCACCAATTTGCCTATTATGATAAGAAACCTTCCCGATTTGTCTTTAAATTTTTTGATTAGGATGAAGGGAACCCCCCTCTTAATTAGAATGGCTACCCTATTAGTTTTTATGGAGTTCGAGGCATAATGGGCATCCCCAAATTTATACGAGAAAGTCTTTGGCTCCCTACCTGACAAAAAATGCGTCTCTTGCATAAAAATGACATCGCCTTTGCGGCTTATTATGTCTCGGTTAGCTATGTTACATTTATGTGGGCAATTTAACCCTTTGGTGTTAGTTGTTATAAATTTTAAACATTTATTTGACTGAGACATGGGGATGGTGTCTAGCTAGACTCTTTTGTAACGTTATAGGACTGTAATGGCTAATCTCAGCATACACCAAAACCTGCCATAAATATGTTGGTAAACCTATGGGCACATAAACATATATCAAGGCCAAGAGCACATATACAAAAAACTCGTAGTGACATTGTGAGACGGCTGCGGAACAAAGCAAAAAATTCAACTGATAATATAACAAAATTATATAACAATAACAATAAACAATACAATAAACCATAAGTATGTCATAGGACATGACAAGTGGAGTGAGGAGTGCTCAGCTTAGACTCCATTATTTGTAGACATATGTAATGAGATAAGAGATAGATAAACATTACCAGCGTATAATTAATGAGGCCCCTTGTAGTTATATGCTGGTTTAGAGCTCAAGGAGCAGAGGATTCTATATAGAGAAAAAGGGTTAGGCACCCTTGGGTTATCTGAAAAGTCAAGTTCCATTTCTTCCAAGACAGAAACCATGTCCAAAGTCATTTAAGTAATTTATATAGTGTAACCCAATTACATAGGAACTGTCTTTGTGAAAGCTAAATTAAACAAATATCAATATAACCTGTAAATGCAAAAATTAGCTGTAACTGTAAAGATCTCACCCATTTTGGACGAAGAGGGAATATTCAGGTCACAGAGTCCATCTGTTGATCTGCTTGTGATGTAGTAGCTTTAACACTGATTTTCTTGTAAGAAACTTTTGTCCAACTTAAGTTCTTTGCTTTGCTTGTGGCTTGACTCTCGGTGCTGAGGCCTTTTATTGATACATCCGTGATCCTAGGCATTTGAAACTTGATATTTAAGGCCTTAGAAAGCATGTCTAAGTCCTCAGGTGACTTGTAAGTGTAGGAGTGACCTTCATGTGAGATATATATGCTAAATGGAAAACCCCATCTATATTTTATAGATCTTTCTTGTAGGGCTTTAGTGATGAAGCGCACATCTTTGCGTTTTTGAACTGTGGTTGGGCTCAAATCCAGATACACTTGGAGTGAATGATCCAGGTACATAATACTTTGGGATTTTCTAGATTGTAGCCATATCTTCTCCTTTTCATTAAAGCGCAGAAATTTTAAGATAACATCTCTGGGTGGGGACCCTGGGGGAGGCGGAGGTCTGAGGGCTCTATGAGCTCTTTCCAATTCTAAGTCTGGGGCTTGCGGGTTTTGAAGAATAAACTTGAAAAAACCTTGTAAATATTGATGAAGTTCGTTGAAATTAATAGCTTCTGGAATGCCTCTTATGCGTATATTATTCCGCCTCCCCCTATTGTCCAAATCTTCTACTTTGTCTTGCAGAGCTTCAATTTGTGAATTAGATACATTGGCATATGTAGATAGATTATCGTACATTGTACTTAGAGAATCTTGTGAGTCTTCCACATATTCCATGCGGTGCCCCAGGTCCTTTATATCCTTTTTCATATGAACCAGCTCAGAAGTGATCAATGCTTTAAGTGCGTCAAAGTCTGCTTTTGTGGGCATATTAGCTATGTTATCTCTGAGTTCTTTTATACAGTCATCAGACATGGTTGTTGTTAAAGATGGTTCCTCAGAGCTGATCTTTGTAGATAGGGGCTGATCCGTGTTAGATAGATTAGGAGATAGTGCTCCCTGGAAAAAACTGCTAACAGATTTAATGGTAGAAGTTTGCCCTTTCTGTACCTTATCAGGCCTAACAGACCTTCTAGACATGATATTTATGATATAGAGAGGGAACTATATTCAGTCTCTGCAGGTCGCTTTATTTACTTCTGAAGGGTATAGGTAATATGATGCCAAGTATGACCATTATTAACATGAAATATTCAGTTAACCAACATTGCCATCCAGCAAGAATCCTTAAAGTAGGAGCTGTTATTAGGTGTTAGTGACGTGGTCTGTGTCCGTTATGGCGGCAGATATTGAGAACGGAGTTAACAGCTCATCTGATATATCGTGAGTGATTCCTTGCTCTGCCTGTCATCTATCCCATAGTCTAGTTCCTCATCTTAATATCTTGTTATTTCCAAGAAGTGGGGTTATGTGTATGCGGCATTGCGGTAATATGCCACGCTGTACTTGGTTTATAGGTTATGCTCTGAATAGGGCAAGCGGCATTAGTGTTATGAGTTCTGCTTTTCTCCTTAGCGGTCATGTGTTTAAGTGCTTGCGGCCATCATACCTCTTTTTCCTGAAGCAATGGACACAAAATATGCGCAGGCGATAGCGGTTCTGTTTCAGCTTGAAGTCGGCCAAGTTGGCGGCCGCGGCTCTCTGTGAGAGGGTAAACAGCTTCAATTTTATCCCCAATGGTCTCCAATGTGGGATGTAAGCATTCCCGGTGTCAGTGGGACTTCTTGTCTGGTAACGTAGACCAAAAAAGTTACTCTTATCTGGCTATCATTCTGAATGAGTCTAATGCTGGCTCAGAGCTTCAAGGTTTAGCGGCCATTCACCAGCATGGCCAGACTCCGCCCCCGGTTTCTTTATAGTTTCTATTGCATTCCACACAAAACTACTAACATCTTGGTTATGCATGGTGATAAAATGTTTAGCCAGAGCCGAACAGGGATTATTGTTTTTTATGTAAGACAAATGTTCGCTAATTCATGTTCGTAGGTCCCTTGTTGTCATACCAATATATTGAAAAAAGAGAAAGGTCCGGAGTAGCAGTAAAACAATGTACTTTATTCAGCTTGATTAAGCTCTCATTAAACCAGGAACAGATATTAGAAAAACATGCCCTTAGCACATCATAAATCTTACGCGTTTCAGCAATTAAGCCATACTCATAGATCACTGTCTCTCCTCTCCTTAAAGGGCTATTTAAAGGAAATTAAAAACATCTGATTCGCTAAGGTATAATTAACTCATTAACTCATTCATCACTGAGTATACAAAATATATTTTCCATGTAATCCATAACATTTCTCATGCATTCTAATTTATAAAGTACCTGTAAAAATACTCAACAAATGTGTTTACTACATGTGAGCTCTAGACATAATAACAACTTTGACCACTCAAAATAATTACATCATCTTCAACCCATATATTAAGGCTATTGTTCATTCACAAATACACATTAGTTCTATTGTTTTCATTGTGTTCATTGGCAAACCTTCAGTATTGTTATAATAACAAATTGGAGTCTTTACTTATATGGTAGTGGGTCTAATATAAATTTGATTTAATTTACATTGGTGTGTGAATCCTGCCTGACTGTTCTAGGCTTTAGTACCAAATAAATATGTCATTAAGCACCCTATCTGGTAGAACAGAGAAAAATCCTAGTGTTATTGGGAAAGAGGCTTTACTGTACTCACTACTTTCCTTACACATATCCCAGGACATTCTGTTGCTTAATATTCTATATTGGTTACATTTCACAAAGGACGTAATCTAGTTCCAATAGTTAATTAAATCGTAAGACGAATTTAGTCCAGATGGATACCTGGTTTTTAGTTGGAATATCCAAAATATTTCCCTCTTGGCCAATGCTTTATCTCTATCCCCCTCTCTTCTACCTACATGAACAATTTCAATAATGGTCCATCAAAAAATTTTTACATCTCGGTTAAGGACCATTTTGAAGTGTTGGACCAGGGGGTTGTAAGAACTCCTGCCTTTATATTAGTGAGATGTTCTCTAATACGTGAACGTGTTTCTCTCAACGTCATCCCTACATACTGTAGGTGGCAGTCTCTACAACTCTCCAAATAGACTGTGTATTTATTTCTACAATTCATGCATATTTTATGTGTATATGACTTTTTAGTAACCTCACTTGATATTTAAGGCCTTAGAAAGCATGTCTAAGTCCTCAGGTGACTTGTAAGTGTAGGAGTGACCTTCATGTGAGATATATATGCTAAATGGAAAACCCCATCTATATTTTATAGATCTTTCTTGTAGGGCTTTAGTGATGAAGCGCACATCTTTGCGTTTTTGAACTGTGGTTGGGCTCAAATCCAGATACACTTGGAGTGAATGATCCAGGTACATAATACTTTGGGATTTTCTAGATTGTAGCCATATCTTCTCCTTTTCATTAAAGCGCAGAAATTTTAAGATAACATCTCTGGGTGGGGACCCTGGGGGAGGCGGAGGTCTGAGGGCTCTATGAGCTCTTTCCAATTCTAAGTCTGGGGCTTGCGGGTTTTGAAGAATAAACTTGAAAAAACCTTGTAAATATTGATGAAGTTCGTTGAAATTAATAGCTTCTGGAATGCCTCTTATGCGTATATTATTCCGCCTCCCCCTATTGTCCAAATCTTCTACTTTGTCTTGCAGAGCTTCAATTTGTGAATTAGATACATTGGCATATGTAGATAGATTATCGTACATTGTACTTAGAGAATCTTGTGAGTCTTCCACATATTCCATGCGGTGCCCCAGGTCCTTTATATCCTTTTTCATATGAACCAGCTCAGAAGTGATCAATGCTTTAAGTGCGTCAAAGTCTGCTTTTGTGGGCATATTAGCTATGTTATCTCTGAGTTCTTTTATACAGTCATCAGACATGGTTGTTGTTAAAGATGGTTCCTCAGAGCTGATCTTTGTAGATAGGGGCTGATCCGTGTTAGATAGATTAGGAGATAGTGCTCCCTGGAAAAAACTGCTAACAGATTTAATGGTAGAAGTTTGCCCTTTCTGTACCTTATCAGGCCTAACAGACCTTCTAGACATGATATTTATGATATAGAGAGGGAACTATATTCAGTCTCTGCAGGTCGCTTTATTTACTTCTGAAGGGTATAGGTAATATGATGCCAAGTATGACCATTATTAACATGAAATATTCAGTTAACCAACATTGCCATCCAGCAAGAATCCTTAAAGTAGGAGCTGTTATTAGGTGTTAGTGACGTGGTCTGTGTCCGTTATGGCGGCAGATATTGAGAACGGAGTTAACAGCTCATCTGATATATCGTGAGTGATTCCTTGCTCTGCCTGTCATCTATCCCATAGTCTAGTTCCTCATCTTAATATCTTGTTATTTCCAAGAAGTGGGGTTATGTGTATGCGGCATTGCGGTAATATGCCACGCTGTACTTGGTTTATAGGTTATGCTCTGAATAGGGCAAGCGGCATTAGTGTTATGAGTTCTGCTTTTCTCCTTAGCGGTCATGTGTTTAAGTGCTTGCGGCCATCATACCTCTTTTTCCTGAAGCAATGGACACAAAATATGTGCAGGCGATAGCGGTTCTGTTTCAGCTTGAAGTCGGCCAAGATGGCGGCCGCGGCTCTCCGTGAGAGGGTAAACAGCTTCAATTTTATCCCCAATGGTCTCCAATGTGGGATGTAAGCATTCCCGGTGTCAGTGGGACTTCTTGTCTGGTAACGTAGACCAAAAAAGTTACTCTTATCTGGCTATCATTCTGAATGAGTCTAATGCTGGCTCAGAGCTTCAAGGTTTAGCGGCCATTCACCAGCATGGCCAGACTCCGCCCCCGGTTTCTTTATAGTTTCTATTGCATTCCACACAAAACTACTAACATCTTGGTTATGCATGGTGATAAAATGTTTAGCCAGAGCCGAACAGGGATTATTGTTTTTTATGTAAGACAAATGTTCGCTAATTCATGTTCGTAGGTCCCTTGTTGTCATACCAATATATTGAAAAAAGAGAAAGGTCCGGAGTAGCAGTAAAACAATGTACTTTATTCAGCTTGATTAAGCTCTCATTAAACCAGGAACAGATATTAGAAAAACATGCCCTTAGCACATCATAAATCTTACGCGTTTCAGCAATTAAGCCATACTCATAGATCACTGTCTCTCCTCTCCTTAAAGGGCTATTTAAAGGAAATTAAAAACATCTGATTCGCTAAGGTATAATTAACTCATTAACTCATTCATCACTGAGTATACAAAATATATTTTCCATGTAATCCATAACATTTCTCATGCATTCTAATTTATAAAGTACCTGTAAAAATACTCAACAAATGTGTTTACTACATGTGAGCTCTAGACATAATAACAACTTTGACCACTCAAAATAATTACATCATCTTCAACCCATATATTAAGGCTATTGTTCATTCACAAATACACATTAGTTCTATTGTTTTCATTGTGTTCGTTGGCAAACCTTCAGTATTGTTATAATAACAAATTGGAGTCTTTACTTATATGGTAGTGGGTCTAATATAAATTTGATTTAATTTACATTGGTGTGTGAATCCTGCCTGACTGTTCTAGACTTTAGTACCAAATAAATATGTCATTAAGCACCCTATCTGGTAGAACAGAGAAAAATCCTAGTGTTATTGGGAAAGAGGCTTTACTGTACTCACTACTTTCCTTACACATATCCCAGGACATTCTGTTGCTTAATATTCTATATTGGTTACATTTCACAAAGGACGTAATCTAGTTCCAATAGTTAATTAAATCGTAAGACGAATTTAGTCCAGATGGATACCTGGTTTTTAGTTGGAATATCCAAAATATTTCCCTCTTGGCCAATGCTTTATCTCTATCCCCCTCTCTTCTACCTACATGAACAATTTCAATAATGGTCCATCAAAAAAATTTGACATCTCGGTTAAGGACCATTTTGAAGTGTTGGACCAGGGGGTTGTAAGAACTCCTGCCTTTATATTAGTGAGATGTTCTCTAATACGTGAACGTGTTTCTCTCAACGTCATCCCTACATACTGTAGGTGGCAGTCTCTACAACTCTCCAAATAGACTGTGTATTTATTTCTACAATTCATGCATATTTTATGTGTATATGACTTTTTAGTAACCTCACTTATGAAGCCCCCACCCTCAATCAAATGCTCACAGGCCGTACAAGAAAAATTGCTACAACTATACACACTTTTAAATCTAAGCCAAGAGCGTCCATCTTTCTGTACTAATGGCTCCAGTTGTGTGGGTGCCAAGATGTTCCCCATTGAAGTACCCCGCCTAAAGGAGCATTTGCAACCTTCTTGTATTGTGTCTACCAGGGAATCATCTGCTGCAAGGAGCCTAAAATGTCTCTGTACAATATTACAAATTTTGTGATACTGTGTACTATAGTCCGTAACGAAATAGGTTCCTCTGGTCCTTTCCTTATATATTTCTGATTTCATTAACAACTTTTCTCTTTCAATCAAATTCACCTCTTTCCTGAGCTTTCACAATCTCATGTGGTTTATAACCTCTATTTCTAATGCGGTCAGATAATAGGTTAGCATGTACCTTTTATTGCTCGAGGTTACTGCAGTTGCGTTTCAATCTTACGAATTGCCCTTTTGCAACCAATCTGAAAACCTGTTTTGGATGGCTGCTCCTGGCGTGGAGAAAGGTATTGCCTGTGATTGGTTTTCTATAGACAACAGTCTCTACACCTGTATTTGGAGTGCCTTTTAGGGTTAAATCTAGGAAATTGATTTCAGATTTATTGAACTCAAAAGTGAATTCCAAACCAAAATCGTTAACATTTAACCAATCCACAAATTCCCTAGCCTTTCCCTCGGTCCCTCTCCACACCAGGAGTAGATCATCAATATACCGCCTGTAAAACTGAATATTCTGTCTATTGGGGTTCCCATCTCCATAGATGCGGGACATCTCCCACCACCCCATAAAGAGGTTGGCAAACGAGGGCGCAAACTTTGCGCCTATCGCTGTCCCACATATCTGGAGATAGAAACCCCCCTTGAATGTAAAATAATTGTGTGTAAGTAGAAATCTAGTAGTTCTAAGTTCAAACCTTTACAAAACCATCAGTATAATCTGTGTTTCTTTTTTTTTTTAAATAATTTTTTATTGAGGTTTTGCGATAGGGAATAACATACAATGGTAGCCTTGTAACAATAAAGATAGGTGAATCATTATGCAATAAACATTGTCGTATATAAAACAAATAAAAATGAAAAGGATCATAAATGAAAAAGAGACATAACAATGTATAACAACAAATAGGCTTTTCAAACCTCCATTTTCTGAATACAATAGCTTAATTGGTTGGTTAGTTAGATGGCCCCTTATGGGCCTTTTAAACACGAGGAACTGAAAAGGCTTAAGGTAACCAAATTGGCAGCCACATATGGGCTTTGAAATATCCAACAAGAATCAGCGGGTAAGCACCGCTCTAAATATAAGTTATTGGACAAGAGTCATATATATTTAACTATTTAACCAGAGAGGGGAGGGGGGTTAACAATTAACTATAGGATAGTCAAAGTAATCTATGGACTCTAAGGGTCACTGCCACACTTGCAAAACTAAAGATACATTGCAATGAAAGAGGTAAACTGCCCACAAATAAATTCAAGGTTGTATGGACTGTATGCCTATCTTAAGGTCGAGAGCCTCATGTAACAAACGTATAAAGAAAAGGAAAACTGGGCTAAAATTATAGACTAAGTTTAACTAACAAATGTCACTTCTGGGCAGACTATGCTGATATGTATTAGAGAGGATATTGCCTTGTAGTGTAGATTGGCCAAATCATCCAGTCTTCCGAAATAATGAAAAAGGGAATAGAATTATGTTGCTTACGCCGGTCATACTCCTTACTCTAGCATATGCAGGGATCAGGACATATAATTATAGCTTAGTATAAATAAGCTTAAAGCATTTCAAACTATGAGATCCTCATTTAAGCAAAATTGGAAGGTGTCTAATAGTGATACATCCCTTTGAGATCAAAATGCTAACAAAGTCTTTTGCATCTAGGCATACAACTATTAACCATACACACATAAGTCTGAAATGAAATGCCTGAGAAAATTTAAAGTGGAAGAGAGCATGGGATAGCTTGTGGGTTTAGTTCATGAGTATGTGCGTACCGTGGATACTTATGGTAGAGGGAATATACTGAGTGTCTTATGGTTGCTATTGCTAAATACAGATAAGGGAGAGGAGTTGAGATAAAAAGTGAATGTAAATTTAAAAAGTTTTGGGAGATGTAAATAAATGATAAAAGTTCCCCCCTAGTAGCTCCCAATTTTTACGAACAACAACTCTCTATAGTTTAGTGCTATAACCCTGCTCGCAGAATTAAAGACATGAAGTGAAATATAGGGCAGCAGTCCGTCTCAAAACGAAAATATATTATGTGCTAAAGAGACTGAGATGTTGAAACAAAGGGGTAAACTCTTGTATCCAACTAAGGAGTAACTGAATAAATTACACAAGCTGTAATGGCTCTTTCCTGTGTTTTCTAAGAAGATAGACCCAATACATAGTTACCTTAGGAGAAACATATCATTTGTGTAATATTAAATTATTACTTCAGGCATGCTATGCATATAGGGAGCACATAGCAAGTAAGGTGAATCAAATTATTAGCCAATACTTTCAATGCAACATCTAACTGAGCTGACTCCCTTGACAAAATGGAGAGCTAATAGTAACAATCAGCCGGTAAGAACCGCTTTAAAAAAAGGGGTTATTGGGCCTGAGTATGCAATTAGGTAATAGGAAAAGATCAACTGGTGAACGCTGATCAAAGTAAAATATAGATAGAGTATAAAGAGGGGGAGAAATTGGTAAGGTGAAGTGGGCCATACAATCAGCAATGTATATAATAGGTAGGGGAGTAGGCTAGTCTAGTGTAAAGGCACAAACAGCATATTAACTATCTTCCACATATTATGTGTGTAGAGAGCTGGGTAATTGGTAGTGTTGTTACAACAATTCAATAGCATATACAGTATCAGTAGCGAATTTATTATAGTTATACAATTATATTCATAAAACATTTTGGAGCACCAATAGTTAGTCACACCTATGTTATGCAATTAATACCAATTTACTAAAATGTCTGGCTCCTAGATTATCTGAAATGAGTATATTAGTAGGCTACAAGATGCATTAGTCTGAAGTGACAAGAGGTGCCATAGCCAATATATAAGAGTGTAAAGGCAAATAGTTCTCAAAAATATTAACCCACTATATGCGTGTAGGAATTGGGTAAAGAGTTATGGTCTGCTGATCATGGCCTCCCATGCTTAGGGTATTATATCAACATTCACTATAAAACAGGAAGACATAAATATATCTTAACATTCACCTCTAATCGGTAAACAGTGGCTATGATAAGGGGGTACAAACAGTAGAACTCTATATTATTGGTTAACTAAAGCAGATTTGGATTGACATGAGAAATAGAATAAAAACTATTATCAGACTGTATAGTCATCATACAAGTAGTGCAAATACACTCTTCCTGTCTAATTAGATGGGTCTATGTGTGTGGTAAAGTTGGACATTCTCTTCCGATATCAGCATATTCATATTCCCACGACATAACAGCCTAGGAACAAGAGATGCTACCCTCAACAAAGGGACAGAGAAGGTTCCAAAATCCTAAAATTTATAAGTGGTTACTTGTTTGTGTAACAATAAGAATCTAAGATTGTAAGGATCACTATAAATAATAGACAGAAATCTGGGGTTTTATACAAAATGTAACAATTTATATTGTAAAAATGTAACATATACAGATTAGAATAAAATCAAATACAATTTTGAGCTCATGCGGTTATATTTAAAATACTGAAAAAGCAAATTAAAAAGACATTAAATAAATACTTGCACAAAATATATGTTAAATGTGTATCGCACTGCAGTGGATATAATAAAGATAAGGTAAAAATATATGATACGACCTTAAAATAACCTTAAAATAAGGTGGTCACTAATATAGGCGGTTGATTGTCAAAAAGAGACAAGACTTGAAAGTGCCTTAAAAACACCTTATTTAAAAGTACCTTAAGAAGTAGTGGTTCTCAATACTACTTGGTAGAATCCATTTGAAGACAGTTGTATGGATATGCTATTAGTATTAGCTAAAAATCTTTGAAGTTTTTTGGAAGTTTCTTCGTGGGTTGCGGTTGTCTCAATACTATTTGTCAGTATGGACTACGGTTTGTTTGCAGGTATCTGGTTTCAGATAGAGGAGAGTTTCCTTAGCTGAGGGTCCTGGAAAAAACCTTGGAAATTTTGGTGTCCCAATACTCTCTATCAGTATGGACTTGTGTTCGCAGGTGAAGGAGAAATTCTTTGTGTTCCAATTGCAAGTTTTGCTCTGTTGCAAGGTACAGATCTCCTTATATTGTAATGTCCAATGGACTTCGTGGTAAGATGCAGAGATGAGAAATTCAGCAATGAGCAATCTCCAGTTTTAGCAATGTGCAGTCTCTAATTTCTTCTGTTAAGTGTGATCAGTCCACGGGTCATCATTACTTCTGGGATATTACTCCTCCCCAACAGGAAGTGCAAGAGGATTCACCCAGCAGAGCTGCATATAGCTCCTCCCCTCTACGTCACTCCCAGTCATTCTCTTGCACCCAACGACTAGATAGGATGTGTGAGAGGACTATGGTGATTATACTTAGTTTTATATCTTCAATCAAAAGTTTGTTATTTTAAAATAGCACCGGAGTGTGTTATTATCTCTCTGGCAGAGTTTGAAGAAGAATCTACCAGAGTTTTTGTTATGATTTTAGCCGGAGTAGTTAAGATCATATTGCTGTTTCTCGGCCATCTGAGGAGAGGTAAACTTCAGATCAGGGGACAGCGGGCAGATGAATCTGCATAGAGGTATGTAGCAGTTTTTATTTTCTGACAATGGAATTGATGAGAAAATCCTGCCATACCGATATAATGTCATGTATGTATACTTTACACTTCAGTATTCTGGGGAATGGTACTTCACTAGAATTACACTGTAAGAAATACATAAAGCTGTTTAATAACTAGAGATTATGTTTAACGTTTTTGCTGTAATGTAAAATCGTTTTCATTTACTGAGGTACTGAGTGAATAAATGTTTGGGCACTATTTTTCCACTTGGCAGTTGCTTAATCTGTTTTCTGACAGTTTCTGTTCTCCCTCACTGCTGTGTGTGAGGGGGAGGGGCCGTTTTTTGGCGCTTTTTCTACACATCAAATATTTCAGTCAGCAACTCATTGTATTCCCTGCATGATCCGGTTCATCTCTACAGAGCTCAGGGGTCTTCAAAACTTATTTTGAGGGAGGTAATTTCTCTCAGCAGAGCTGTGAGAATTATAGTTTGACTGAGATAAAAAACGTTTATTCTGTAATTTGTTTCCTGCTTTCAGAATTTGTTATCTTTGCTAATGGGATTAAACCTTTGCTAAAGTTGCGTTATTTACAAGGATTGAGGCTATAACTGTTTCAATTTATTAATTTTCAACTGTCATAGATCTTCTGTGCTCCTTAAAGGCACAGTACGTTTTAATATTATTCTAATTGAATTGTATTTCCAAGTTACAAGTTTATTTGCTAGTGTGTTAAACATGTCTGATTCAGAGGATGATACCTGTGTCATTTGTTGCAATGCCAAAGTGGAGCCCAATAGAAATTTATGTACTAACTGTATTGATGCTACTTTAAATAAAAGTCAATCTGTACAAATTGAACAAATTTCACCAAACAACGAGGGGAGAGTTATGCCGACTAACTCGCCTCACGTGTCAGTACCTACATCTCCCGCTCAGAGGGAGGTGCGTGATATTGTAGCGCCGAGTACATCTGGGCGGCCATTACAAATCACATTACAGGATATGGCTACTGTTATGACTGAGGTTTTGGCTAAATTACCAGAGCTAAGAGGTAAGCGTGATCACTCTGGGGTGAGAACAGAGTGCGCTGATAATATTAGGGCCATGTCAGACACTGCGTCACAGGTGGCAGAACATGAGGACGGAGAGCTTCATTCTGTGGGTGACGGTTCTGATCCAAACAGACTGGATTCAGATATTTCAAATTTTAAATTTAAACTGGAAAACCTCCGTGTATTACTAGGGGAGGTGTTAGCGGCTCTGAATGATTGTAACACAGTTGCAATACCAGAGAAAATGTGTAGGTTGGATAAATATTTTGCGGTACCGACGAGTACTGAGGTTTTTCCTATACCTAAGAGACTTACTGAAATTGTTACTAAGGAGTGGGATAGACCCGGTGTGCCGTTCTCACCCCCTCCGATATTTAGAAAAATGTTTCCAATAGACGCCACCACAAGGGACTTATGGCAAACGGTCCCTAAGGTGGAGGGAGCAGTTTCTACCTTAGCTAAGCGTACCACTATCCCGGTGGAGGATAGCTGTGCTTTTTCAGATCCAATGGATAAAAAATTAGAGGGTTACCTTAAGAAAATGTTTGTTCAACAAGGTTTTATATTGCAACCCCTTGCATGCATTGCGCCGATCACGGCTGCAGCGGCATTCTGGATTGAGTCTCTGGAAGAGAACATTGGTTCAGCTACTCTGGACGACATTACGGACAGGCTTAGAGTCCTTAAACTAGCTAATTCATTCATTTCGGAGGCCGTAGTACATCTTACTAAACTTACGGCGAAGAATTCAGGATTCGCCATTCAGGCACGCAGGGCGCTGTGGCTAAAATCCTGGTCAGCTGATGTTACTTCTAAGTCTAAATTGCTTAATATACCTTTCAAAGGGCAGACCTTATTCGGGCCCGGGTTGAAAGAGATTATCGCTGACATTACAGGAGGTAAAGGCCATGCCCTGCCTCAGGACAAAGCCAAAGCCAAGACTAGACAGTCTAATTTTCGTTCCTTTCGTAATTTCAAAGCAGGAGCAGCATCAACTTCCTCTGCACCAAAACAGGAAGGAGCTGTTGCTCGCTACAGACAAGGCTGGAAACCTAACCAGTCCTGGAACAAGGGCAAGCAGACTAGGAGACCTGCTGCTGCCCCTAAAACAGCATGAATTGAGGGCCCCCGATCCGGGATCGGATCTAGTGGGGGGCAGACTTTCTCTCTTCGCCCAGGCTTGGGCAAGAGATGTTCAGGATCCCTGGGCGCTAGAGATAATATCTCAGGGATACCTTCTGGACTTCAAATACTCTCCTCCAAGAGAGAGATTTCATCTGTCAAGATTGTCAACAATCCAGACAAAGAAAGAGGCGTTTCTACGCTGCGTACAAGAGCTCTTGTTAATGGGAGTAATCCATCCAGTTCCACGATCGGAACAGGGGTTTTACTCAAATCTGTTTGTGGTTCCCAAAAAAGAGGGAACTTTCAGACCAATCCTGGACTTAAAGATCCTAAACAAATTCCTAAGAGTTCCATCGTTCAAGATGGAGACTATTCGGACAATTTTACCTATGATCCAAGAGGGTCAGTACATGACCACTGTAGATTTAAAAGATGCTTACCTTCACATACCGATTCACAAAGATCATTATCGGTACCTAAGGTTTGCCTTCCTAGACAGGCATTACCAGTTTGTGGCTCTTCCATTCGGATTGGCTACAGCTCCAAGAATCTTCACAAAGGTTCTGGGTGCTCTTCTGGCGGTACTAAGACCGCGGGGAATCTCGGTAGCTCCATACCTAGACGACATTCTGATACAAGCTTCAAGCTTTCAAACTGCCAAGTCTCATGCAGAGTTAGTGCTGGCATTTCTAAGGTCACATGGATGGAAGGTGAACGAAAAGAAAAGTTCACTCGTTCCACTCACAAGAGTTCCCTTCCTGGGGACTCTTATAGATTCTGTAGAAATGAAGATTTACCTGACAGAGGACAGGCTAACAAGACTTCAAAGTGCTTGCCGCACCCTTCATTCCATTCAACACCCGTCAGTGGCTCAATGCATGGAGGTAATCGGCTTAATGGTAGCGGCAATGGACATAGTACCCTTTGCACGCTTACACCTCAGACCACTGCAACTGTGCATGCTAAGTCAGTGGAATGGGGATTACTCAGACTTATCCCCTTCTCTGAATCTGGATCAAGAGACCAGAAATTCTCTTCTATGGTGGCTTTCTCGGCCACATCTGTCCAGGGGGATGCCATTCAGCAGACCAGACTGGACAATTGTAACAACAGACGCCAGCCTTCTAGGTTGGGGTGCCGTCTGGAATTCTCTGAAGGCTCAGGGACAATGGAGTCAGGAGGAGAGTCTCCTGCCAATAAACATTCTGGAATTGAGAGCAGTTCTCAATGCCCTCCTGGCTTGGCCCCAGTTGACAACTCGGGGGTTCATCAGGTTTCAGTCGGACAACATCACGACTGTAGCTTACATCAACCATCAGGGAGGGACAAGAAGCTCCCTAGCTATGATGGAAGTATCAAAGATAATTCGCTGGGCAGAGTCTCACTCTTGCCACCTGTCAGCAATCCACATCCTGGGAGTGGAGAACTGGGAGGCGGATTTCTTAAGTCGTCAGACTTTTCATCCGGGGGAGTGGGAACTTCATCCGGAGGTCTTTGCCCAAATACTTCGACGTTGGGGCAAACCAGAGATAGATCTCATGGCGTCTCGACAGAACGCCAAGCTTCCTCGTTACGGGTCCAGATCCAGGGATCCAGGAGCAGTCCTGATAGATGCTCTGACAGCACCTTGGGACTTCAGGATGGCTTACGTGTTTCCACCCTTCCCGTTACTTCCTCGATTGATTGCCAGAATCAAACAAGAGAGAGCATCAGTGATTCTAATAGCACCTGCGTGGCCACGCAGGACTTGGTATGCAGACCTGGTGGACTTGTCATCCTGTCCACCTTGGTCTCTACCTCTGAAACAGGACCTTCTGATACAGGGTCCCTTCAAACATCAAAATCTAACTTCTCTGAAGCTGACTGCTTGGAAATTGAACGCTTGATTTTATCAAGACGTGGGTTTTCTGAGTCAGTTATTGATACCTTAATACAGGCTAGGAAACCTGTTACCAGAAAGATTTACCATAAGATATGGCGTAAATACCTATATTGGTGTGAATCCAAAGGTTACTCTTGGAGTAAGGTTAGGATTCCTAGGATATTGTCTTTTCTACAAGAAGGTTTAGAAAAGGGTTTATCTGCTAGTTCATTAAAGGGACAGATCTCAGCTCTGTCCATTCTGTTACACAAACGTCTGTCAGAAGTTCCTGACGTCCAGGCTTTTTGTCAGGCTTTGGCCAGGATTAAGCCTGTGTTTAAAACTGTTGCCCCACCATGGAGTTTAAATCTTGTTCTTAATGTTTTACAGGGCGTTCCGTTTGAACCCCTTCATTCTATTGATATAAAGTTGTTATCTTGGAAAGTTCTATTTTTAATGGCTATTTCCTCGGCTCGAAGAGTCTCTGAATTATCAGCCTTACATTGTGATTCTCCTTATTTGATTTTTCATTCGGATAAGGTAGTCCTGCGTACTAAACCTGGGTTCTTACCTAAGGTAGTTACTAACAGGAATATCAATCAAGAGATTGTTGTTCCTTCTTTATGCCCAAATCCTTCTTCAAAGAAGGAACGTCTACTGCACAACCTGGATGTAGTCCGTGCTCTAAAATTTTACTTACAGGCAACTAAGGAATTTCGACAAACGTCTTCTCTGTTTGTCATTTACTCTGGGCAGAGGAGAGGTCAAAAAGCTTCCGCTACCTCTCTTTCTTTTTGGCTTCGTAGCATAATTCGTTTAGCTTATGAGACTGCTGGACAGCAGCCTCCTGAAAGAATTACAGCTCATTCTACTAGAGCTGTGGCTTCCACTTGGGCCTTCAAGAATGAGGCCTCTGTTGAACAGATTTGCAAGGCTGCAACTTGGTCTTCGCTTCATACTTTTTCCAAATTTTACAAATTTGACACTTTTGCTTCATCGGAGGCTATTTTTGGGAGAAAGGTTCTTCAGGCAGTGGTTCCTTCTGTATAAAGAGCCTGCCTATCCCTCCCGTCATCCGTGTACTTTTGCTTTGGTATTGGTATCCCAGAAGTAATGATGACCCGTGGACTGATCACACTTAACAGAAGAAAACATAATTTATGCTTACCTGATAAATTCCTTTCTTCTGTAGTGTGATCAGTCCACGGCCCGCCCTGTTTTTAAGGCAGGTAAATATTTTTTAATTTATACTCCAGTCACCACTTCACCCTTGGCTTTTCCTTTCTCGTTGGTCCTTGGTCGAATGACTGGGAGTGACGTAGAGGGGAGGAGCTATATGCAGCTCTGCTGGGTGAATCCTCTTGCACTTCCTGTTGGGGAGGAGTAATATCCCAGAAGTAATGATGACCCGTGGACTGATCACACTACAGAAGAAAGGAATTTATCAGGTAAGCATAAATTATGTTTTTCGATCCTTTGCTAAACAAGTCTGGGCGATTTGTGTAGCGGCAGTTGGGTTCTACAGATCCGTTTGGCGGCAAAAGTAATTCAAAGTCTAGAGGACCGGCTTTTTTCAAACGAACCGGCTTTTTCAAAAGAACCAAAGAAAAAAGAAAGCAGCGCTTTACATACACCTTTACAATATTACCACAAGTCTTAGATACAGACTTCTCTTCTGTGGAGCAAAAAACGATACAGGTGATTCCACCCCCAATCAGTGTTCTAAGCCACTCGATCCTGATGCAGCCGCTCTCGTCCTGTGTCTCTCTCCCCACACTGGATATGGCGTGATCAAAAAATAGCTGTGAAGTAAGAACAGCGCAGGAGGACCGAGATTCAAGGTAGTAGTTTTATTGATACAAATACAAGACACACAACGATTCCTACTTACAAACGGTAGGTATTAAAAGAGCCTTTCACAATCTATGATGTGAACAATTCTTTAGTCCAGAAGCAAGGAAGACCACAGCCGGCAGGTATGTCTCACTTTTCGTCAAGTAGCTGCACACAGCTTAGGTCGCGGTGGGAAGCTTTTTTTCAATAACTTCTTTAAACCATATGGATAGCTCACAGCTATTTTCAAAAGAACCGGCTTTTTCAAAGTGACCGGCTTTTTTTCTCTTTAAATACACCCCAACATTCTACATTTTACTTAAAATCCACAAACACCTCACTAGACCCCCAGGCCGCCCCATCATATCAGGCATAGGATCACTCACATCCAACCTTTCCCAATATGTAGATTTCTTTTTACAAAATTATGTTTTATCCCTACCATCCTATCTTAAAGATTCAACTCAATTACTTAATATTTTAAAAAATCTGTCTTGGAAAGAAAACTATCTACTAGTCACTTGCGATGTCAATTCGCTATACACAAATATAGACCATCAAAAAGGATTAAGAGCAATAAAACATTACCTTGATAAAGATCCCCTTTTAAACTCAGATCAAAACCAATTTCTACTTGAATGCATAAACTTTATACTTCACAATAATTCTTTTCTCTTCAATGAAAATATATATCTGCAAGTCAAAGGAACAGCAATGGGCACAAGGTTCGCCCCCAGTTATGCCAACCTTTTTATGGGCCTCTTTGAAAACAATTTTATATATGAAGGACAATGAAGGGCGAACCTTGTGCACTACTACAGATACATAGATGATCTCTTCATCATTTGGAAGGGAGAACACGAACTTCTAGAACTATTCATAGAGGATATGAATACTAACCCAATGAATCTTAAATTTACACACGAATACAGCAGTAATTTAATTCATTTTTTGGACATAGAAATAGAAATCATTAACACAGAAATAAAGACAAGAACATATTTTAAAAAAACAGATGCAAATAATTATATTCACAATGACAGTTGCCACCTAACGAGATGGAAAACCAATATACCCAAAGGTCAATACTTAAGAATCCAAAAAAACTGTTCAGATATAAATCAATTTTCTAAACAGTCCGAAATTCTCACACAGAGATTTAAGGAAAAAGGTTATAACTCTCATATCATAGAAAAAGCTAAAAAAGAAGCTGAAGAAAAAAACAGAGAGTTAATATTAACTACATAATATCAGACAAAACATAAACAAAAACAGAGAACAGAAGACCCTTTTTTCATACCATTCATCACACAATATAGTTCTCAACACCATGAAATAAAAAAGATTCTCAATAAACATTGGCACTACATTAAACAAGATCATATATTAGGACCCAGAATAAAAAACCAGCCGGACATTATTTTTAAAAGAGAAAAAAATTTAAAAAACATTCTGTCACCCAGTGAATTTAAAAATAAAACAACTAACAACTTAGTAGATACAAATTTTGAAAAAGAAAAAATAGAAGGATTTTTTCCATGCATTTCATGCAAATCATGTAAACACAGTTCAAAAATCAAAACAATAAAATCAAATAATAATGAACAATACATAAATATAAAAGAAATCATACGCTGTTTAGATAAAAATGTAATCTATTGCATACAGTGTTCATGCGGCCTTCAATATTTTGGCCAAACGAGCCGCATGTTAAGAGATAGAATTAGAGAACACCTACACCATATAGAACACAAAGCTACCAATACCGAATTATACAAACATTTTACAGAATTTCACAATGGAAACACTAACAAATTAAAATACTGGGGAATTAAAAAAGTATTTCTTAGCCCCAGAGGAGGCAATATGGAACATTTTCTACTCAGAAAGGAAGCAGAATACATTTATGCATTTAAAACTCTTCATCCATATGGACTGAATATGGAATTTGACCTAAACTTCCTAATTTAAAATCAAATTAAAAGTCAAATTACAAGTAAAATCAAAAGTAAAATTAAAAATTAAAAGTAAATCAAAAGAAGATGCCCTCTATCAAAATATAACGATCCCCTAACAAAGTTCTCTAAATATAACTCTTCCTAATCGTCAAATCTAAACAAATAACAAAAAAATTTATACACAGCGATATCCACATTAGTTGATCAAACATACTAGTTTATTCTGCCCCCTCTCTTAATCTTAAGACTTATAAATAAACTACTTAGCAAGACCATCTCATGTTAAACGCAATAACTTTTAGAAATTAAAATTTGGTCTCTATTTCATAATTTAATAAAATAGTTTATTTTGCCCCTTTTTCACTTATCGCAAAAAATCTATTCCTTTAAAAAAACTAATATTTTGCATAGTGATCATAACATAAAGAATCACTATTCCTAAATAAAGATCAATATAAGATATGGAATAGTAATCAAGTACCTTATCTTTTAAAATTAAACCATTATCAAAATATTGTTTATTGTCTTAGGCAATATCTCTCAAATAAATGAGCATCTAGATCCATATTATCTTTTATTTATCCCCAAAAGATATATTCCACCACACTATTTATAGATAATCAGCTTTTTAATCACAAAGAAACCATATCCCTGTAATGTTCTTCAGACAATATCCCCTTTATTATTATATTTAATAACCAAATTATACACATCTTTTTCAGCACTAGCTTTACACCAATCTTGTTTACACAAATTGTAAATTTAATAACGGATCTGCCACATTGTTTTTTTTTTGTTTTTTTTTCTATGAACATTTCTATTGGTCAAAATTCATTTAGAAACACCCAATAGTAACATAGACTGCCCACCAATGATATCCAATAGCAATCAATCCTGCCCTTTATAAATGTCACACAGAGTGTTCATAGGCATCTTGATAAAGGCTACGGCCGAAACGCGTAGAGCTGCCTACACTCTGAACACTGTTTTAAGGAATAAAGGACCGACAGATACCTAACCTCAAACTCAGTCGGTATTTAAAGAGAAAAAAAGCCGGTCACTTTAAAAAAGCCGGTTCTTTTGAAAAAGTTGGTTCGTTTGAAAAAAGCCGGTCCTCTAGACTTTGAATTACTTTTGCCGCCAAACGGATCTGTAGAACCCAACTGCCGCTACACAAATCGCCCAGACTTGTTTAGCAAAGGATCGAAAATTAGAGACTGCACATTGCTAAAACTGGAGATTGCTCATTGCTGAATTTCTCATCTCTGCATCTTACCACAAAGTCCATTGGACATTACAATATAAGGAGATCTGTACCTTGCAACAGAGCAAAACTTGCAATTGGAACACAAAGAATTTCTCCTTCACCTGCGAACACAAGTCCATACTGATAGAGAGTATTGGGACACCAAAATTTCCAAGGTTTTTTCCAGGACCCTCAGCAAAGGAAACTCTCCTCTATCTGAAACCAGATACCTGCAAACAAACCGTAGTCCATACTGACAAAAAACTTCAAAGATTTTTAGCTATTACTAATAGCATATCCATACAACTGTCTTCAAACGGATTCTACCAAGTAGTATTGAGAGCCACTACTTCTTAAGGTACTTTTAAATAAGGTGTTTTTAAGGCACTTTCAAGTCTTGTCTCTTTTTGACAATCAACCGCCTATATTAGTGACCACCTTATTTTAAGGTTATTTTAAGGTCGTATCATATATTTTTACCTTATCTTTATTATATCCACTGCAGTGCGATACACATTTAACATATATTTTGTGCAAGTATTTATTTAATGTCTTTTTAATTTGCTTTTTCAGTATTTTAAATATAACCGCATGAGCTCAAAATTGTATTTGATTTTATTCTAATCTGTATATGTTACATTTTTACAATATAAATTGTTACTTTTGTATAAAACCCCAGATTTCTGTCTATTATTTATAGTGATCCTTACAATCTTAGGGCTAGATTTAGAGTTTGGCGGTAGCCGTGAAAACCAGCGTTAGAGGCTCCTAACGCTGGTTTTAGGCTACCGCCGGTATTTGGAGTCAGTGATTAAAGGGTCTAACGCTCACTTTTCAGCCGCGACTTTTCCATACCGCAGATCCCCTTACGTCAATTGCGTATCCTATCTTTTCAATGGGATCTTTCTAACGCCGGTATTTAGAGTCGTTTCTGAAGTGAGCGTTAGAGCTCTAACGACAAAACTCCAGCCGCCGTAAAAAAGCAGGAGTTAAGAGCTTTCTGGGCTAACGCCGGTTCATAAAGCTCTTAACTACTGTACTCTAAAGTACACTAACACCCATAAACTACCTATGTACCCCTAAACCGAGGTGCCCCCACATCGCCGCCACTCGATTAAAATTTTTTAACCCCTAATCTGCCGACCGCCACCTACGTTATACTTATGTACCCCTAATCTGCTGCCCCTAACCCCGCCGACCCCTGTATTACATTTATTAACCCCTAACCTGCCCCCCACAACGTCGCCGCCAGCTACTTACAATAATTAACCCCTAATCTGCCGACCGCAAAGCGCCACCACCTACGTTATCCTTATGTACCCCTAATCTGCTGCCCCTAACACCGCCGACCCCTATATTATATTTATTAACCCCTAATCTGCCCCCCTCAACGTCGCCGACACCTGCCTACACTTATTAACCCCTAATATGCCGAGCGGACCTGAGCGCTACTATAATAAAGTTATTAACCCCTAATCCGCCTCACTAACCCTATCATAAATAGTATTAACCCCTAATCTGCCCTCCCTAACATCGCCGACACCTAACTTCAATTATTAACCCCTAATCTGACGACCGGAGCTCACCGCTACTATAATAAATGGATTAACCCCTAAAGCTAAGTCTAACCCTAACACTAACACCCCCCTAAGTTAAATATAATTTAAATCTAACGAAATTAATTAACTCTTATTAAATAAATTATTCCTATTTAAAGCTAAATACTTACCTGTAAAATACATCCTAATATAGCTACAATATAAATTATAATTATATTGTAGCTATTTTAGGATTAATATTTATTTTACAGGCAACTTGGTAATTATTTTAACCAGGTACAATAGCTATTAAATAGTTAAGAACTATTTAATAGTTACCTAGTTAAAATAATTACAAAATTACCTGTAAAATAAGTCCTAACCTAAGTTATAATTAAACCTAACACTACCCTATCAATAAATTAATTAAATAAAATACCTACAATTACCTACAATTAACCTAACACTACACTATCAATAAATAAATTAAATACAATTGCTACAAATAACTACAATTACATAAACTAACTAAAGTACAAAAAATAAAAAAGAACTAAGTTACAAAAAATAAAAAAATATTTACAAACATAAGAAAAATATTACAACAATTTTAAACTAATTACACCTACTCTAAGCCCCCTAATAAAATAACAAAGACCCCCAAAATAAAAAATTCCCTACCCTATTCTAAATTAATAAATGTAAAAGCTCTTTTACCTTACCAGCCCTGAACAGGGCCCTTTGCGGGGCATGCCCCAAGAAAATCAGCTCTTTTGCCTGTAAAAAAAAACATACAATACCCCCCCCAACATTACAACCCACCACCCACATACCCCTAATCTAACCCAAACCCCCCTTAAATAAACCTAACACTAAGCCCCTGAAGATCTTCCTAACTTGTCTTCACCATCCAGGTATCACCGATCCGTCCTGGCATCCGGTGCTGAAGAGGTCCAGAAGAGGGTCCAAAGTCTTCCTCCTATCCGGCAAGAAGAGGACATCCGGACCGGCAAACATCTTCTCCAAGCGGCATCTTCGATCTTCTTCCATCCGGTGCGGAGCGGGTCCATCTTGAAGCAGCCGACGCGGATCCATCCTCTTCTTCCGGCGTCTCCCGACGAATGACGGTTCCTTTAAGGGACGTCATCCAAGATGGCGTCCCTCGAATTCCGATTGGCTGATAGGATTCTATCAGCCAATCGGAATTAAGGTAGGAATATTCTGATTGGTTGATGGAATCAGCCAATCAGAATCAAGTTCAATCCTATTGGCTGATCCAATCAGCCAATCAGATTGAGCTCGCATTCTATTGGCTGTTCCGATCAGAGGAGAGGTCAAAGAGCATCTGCTACCGCTCTCTCTTTTTGGCTTCGTAGCATAATACGTTTAGCCTATGAGACTGCTGGACAGCAGCCTCCTGAAAGAATTACAGCTCATTCTACGAGAGCTGTGGCTTCCACGTGGGCCTTTAAGAAGGAGGCCTCTGTTGAACAGATTTGCAAGGCTGCAACTTGGTCTTCTCTTCATACTTTTTCCAAATTTTACAAATTTGACACTTTTGCTTCTTCTGAGGCTGTTTTTGGGAGAAAGGTTCTTCAGGCAGTGGTTCCTTCTGTGTAAAGATCCTGCCTTTCCCTCCCGTCATCCGTGGTAGATCGGTGATACCTGGTGAGGTGAAGACAAGGTAGGATGATCTTCAGGGGCTTAGTGTTAGGTTTATTTAAGGGGGGTTTGGGTTAGATTAGGGGTATGTGGGTGGTGGGTTGTAATGTTGGAGGGGGTATTGTATGTTTTTTTTTACAGGAAAAAGAGCTGAACTTCTTGGGGCATGCCCCGCAAAGGGCCCTGTTCAGGGCTGGTAAGGTAAAAGAGCTTTGAACTTTAGTAATTTAGAATAGGGTAGGGCATTTTTTATTTTGGGGGTCTTTGTTATTTTATTAGGGGGCTTAGAGTAGGTGTAATTAGTTTAAAATTGTTGTAATATTTTTCTTATGTTTGTAAATATTTTTTTATTTTTTGTAACTTAGTTCTTTTTTATTTTTTGTACTTTAGTTAGTTTATTTCATTGTAGTTATTTGTAGATATTGTATTTAATTAATTTATTGATAGTGTAGTGTTAGGTTTAATTGTAGGTAATTGTAGGTATTTTATTTAATTAATTTAATGATAGTATAGTGTTAGGTTTAATTGTAACTTAGGTTAGGATTTATTTTACAGGTAATTTTGTAATTATTTTAACTAGGTAATTATTAAATAGTTCTTAACTATTTAATAGCTATTGTACATGGTCAAAATAATTACAAAGTTGCCTGTAAAATAAATATTAATCCTAAAATAGCTACAATATAATTATAATTTATATTGTAGCTATATTAGGATTTATTTTACAGGTAAGTATTTAGCTTTAAATAGGAATAATTTATTTAATAAGAGTTAATTAATTTCGTTAGATTAAAATTATATTTAATTTAGGGGGGTGTTAGTGTTAGGGTTAGAGTTAGCTTTAGGGGTTAATACATTTATTAGAATAGCGGTGAGCTCCGGTCGGCAGATTAGGGGTTAATGTTTGAAGTTAGGTGTCGGCGATGTTAGGGAGGGCAGATTAGGGGTTAATACTATTTATTATAGGGTTAGTGAGGCGGATTAGGGGTTAATAACTTTATTATAATAGTGGTGCGGTCCACTCGGCAGATTAGGGGTTAATAAGTGTAGGCAGGTGGAGGCGACGTTGTGGGTGGCAGATTAGGAGTTAATAAATATAATATAGGGGTCGGCGGTGTTAGGGGCAGCAGATTAGGGGTACATAGCTATAATGTAGGTGGCGGCGCTTTGCGGTCGGCAGATTAGGGGTTAATTATTGTAGGTAGTTGGCGGCGACGTTGTGGGGGGCAGATTAGGGGTTAATAAATATAATACAGGGGTCGGCGGTGTTAGGGGCAGCAGATTAGGGGTACATAAGTATAACGTAGGTGGCGGTCGTCAGATTAGGGGTTAAAAAATTTTAATCGAGTGGCGGCGATGTGGGGGGACCTCGGTTTAGGGGTACATAGGTAGTTTATGGGTGTTAGTGTACTTTAGAGCACAGTAGTTAAGAGCTTTATGAACCGGCGTTAGCCCAGAAAGCTCTTAACTACTGACTTTTTTCTGCGGCTGGAGTTTTGTCGTTAGAATTCTAACGCTCACTTCAGACACGACTCTAAATACCGGAGCTAGAAAGATCCCATTGAAAAGATACGCAATTGACGTAAGGCGATCTGCGGTATGGAAAAGTCGCGGCTGAAAAGTGAACGTTAGACCCTTTTTTGAGTGACTCCAAATACCGGAGGTAGCCTAAAACCAGCGTTAGGAGCCTCTAACGCTGGTTTTCACGGCTAACGCCAAACTCCAAATCTAGGCCTTAGTTAATAATAGAAATATTATTTAGATTTATTTAATTAATATTTAAGTTAGGGGGGTGTTAGGGTTAGTGTTAGACTTAGGTTTAGGGGTTAATAATTTTATTACAGTGGCGGCGGTGTAGTGGGGGGCAGGATAGGGGTTAATAAATTTATTATAGGTGGCGACGGTGTAGGGGGGCAGGATAGGGGTTAATAAATTTAATATAGGTTGCGGCAGGGTTAGGGAGCGGCGGTTTAGGGGTTAATAGGTATAGAGTAGCTTGCGGTGGGCTCCGGGAGCGGCGGTTTAGGGGTTAATACACTTATTATAGTTGCGGTGGGCTCCGGGAGCGGCGGTTTAGGGGTTAATATGTATAGAGTAGCTTGCGGTGAGCGGCGGTTTAGGGGTTAACATATTTATTATAGTGTTGGTGGGCTCCGGGAGTGGCGGTTTAGGGGGTAATAACTTTATTTAGTTGCGGCGGTGTAGGGGGGACAGATTAGGGGTATTTAGACTCGGGGTACATGTTAGGGTGTTAGGTGCAGACATCTCCCATAGAAATCAATGGGATGTCTGGCAGCAGCGAACTTGTACTTTCGCTATGGTCAGACTCCCATTGATTCCTATGGGATCCGCCGCCTCCAGGGTGGCGGATTGAAAACCAGGTACGCTGGGCCGTAAAAGTGCCGAGCGTACCTGCTAGTTTTTTGATAACTAGCAAAAGTAGTCATATTGTGCCGTACTTGTGTGCGGAACATCTGGAGTGACGTAAGAATCGATCTGTGTCTGACTGAGTCAGGCGGATCGAAGTTTACGTCACAAAATTCTACTTTTGCCGGTCTGTAGCCTTTGATAACTAAGGCGAATCAGCCTCGCCACAAATACGCTGCGGAATTCCAGCATATTTGAGGTTGACGGCTTGATAACTACCCCCCATGGTCTCATTTTTAAAAAAATGGGCGCCGCTCATAAAAACTCTACCACAACAGGAAAGGGATTATTTGATCTTCCCATTTAAAGACTCAGAGATCATCTTGTTAAACATATGGTAAAGAAGGTGGTAAGGATGCCTCCCCCCCCCATTTCCCCCTTCTTTTTTTTTTTTTTTCCTTCCTTCTCCTTCCCTTTGACCCTCCTGTGGGGGAGCTTGGGGGAGTGGGGTGACAACATGCCCAAGTTCTGGCTATTCATTAGTCTTATCGCTCATAAGTTCTCATTTTTGAAATTCACCAATTAGAGTGAATCAATAGAATGATTCAAGCAAATATTTGATTCTCCTTCTATTTATTGTTACTTTCTATTCTAGACAGAATTATTTTTGTGGGTCATGTAAAAGGGAGTTGTAAACTCTTAGTATAATTTGATAAGAAATATATCATAGGATGAAATTCTGACGTAAAAGAGGGGGGCACTAAGGCTAGTTTGTCACTGTTATTTGTTACCAAGAATTGTTGAGTGTAAAATATAAAAATTCCAAACGGTATACTAATACCACTTGAGGGAAAATGATTGAATTTTTAGTAGAATGTAATAGTCAGATTATTGGAATATGCATCTGATCAACATTGTTGTCTTTTTTTCTTTGGCCCTGCGTGGTACCATAACATGTAATCTGTTTTCTTGTATTCTTGTTTGGATATAAATAAATATTTAAAAAAAGAAAAAAAAGAAAACACACAAAGACATACACACACACAGAGACACCCACAGAAAGCACACAAAGACATACACACACAGAAAGACAACCACATAAAACACAGAAAAACATACATACACACACCCTCACTGAGACATCCACAGAAAACACATACCCTCACAGAGACATCCACAGAAAACACAGACATACATACATACACACACCCACACACACTCACAGAGACATCCACAGAAAACACAGAAATACACACCCACCCTCACAGAGGCATCCAGAAAAAATACACAAAGACAAACATACACAAACCCTCACAGAGACACCCATAGAAAAAGCTCAAATATATATGCACACACCCTCACAGACATCCACAGAAAATGCACAAAGACATGCACACCGACCCTCACAGAGAGACCCACAGAGAAAAAAATACATATACACTCATAGAGACACAAACCAAAACACAAAGACATAAACACAGACACCCACAGAAACACTCACAGGAGGAAACATTTATGCACCTTGCATCCCCTAAATCAACAGTGTGTGACATGCATGATAAAAAAAAATGCAGCAATTAAGAGATCACTTTTTAAAGAATCATATTTGTAAATGTGCAAACAAAAATAATTCTGTGAATTCAAAATTGAACATTAATGATCTGGGTAGATGGCTAGATGAAGAAAAGTACTTTAAAAGGTTGACATATGTTTGTTTGTTTTTTCCCCATTTTCCCCAACCAAGAGCACCACTTCAAATATAGTGTACAAATGTTCCCATCTGTCAGCTGTACTTATGGATTTTGAAAATACTGTACTCTATATGGTCTTGGTGGAACCATAAGCTGTGGTACTCATACCATTAGATCTGGTTAAATGCAGGATTTAGGCTTGTTGGTATGTATTTCAAAATTAAGTCAGTTGTAGTGTAAACTGAACAGTTTTAAGTTAACCTGTCTCATTTCAAACACTGAGCAATCTTAGTCTGAGAGTATAACATTTTATGCAGATGTAAAAATCTTAGATAAAATGCCTCCTTGCATCTGGAAAGTCCTTGCATAAAGGGGCAGTAAACTGGAATGTAATATATATATATATATATATATATATATATATATAAATGCATATCTGCCAAAAGGGCACCTACCATTTGTGTATTGAGGAGGAAACATTTCTGCATGGTTTTAAATATAGAATTTCTACAGCATTATCAAATCATCATAAATACACTGCTGCTAAAAAAAAATATTTTTATGGACCCCTGGCCCCACCATACAACTACTACCACACTGAAGTTACAATCCAAAATTGCACAAAGAAATAAAAAAACATTTGCTAAGTAAGTCCTTCCTCCTCTGCAAATGAAAGTTATCTACCGTCTTACTCAGGCACACACTGTACAAACAAAGTGCCAAGTCTCTCTCACACTGTGCATAGTGGTTTAGTGCACACTCAGAAATCCTCTCAAATGCTAATACTTTACTCCTTTTAATAACATTTCCCATGCTCAATTAGCACTCTGCTGTAGTACCCACTGGTGGCTGCCAAAATTTTAAATTTTTTTTTTTAGTTCTTGCCTCATGGGGCCCCCCTTGCTCATTGGGCCCCTGACAGGAGTCACCCCTGTCACCCCCTGATGGCGGCCCTGCCTAAAACTTACCTGTTGAAACGGCCAGTGAGCATTATCGGCCGAGAAACGCGTTGTATTTAGCTCCTAATAAATTCCCTTTTAATTATTTTTTCCTAACATTTTGTCCGCTGACTTCTTTTTTCCAGACTTGTGATGTTAAAATATTTTTTAGTTACTCATTTTTATTCTGTCACCAACAAATCAGAATAACAACTTGTATGCACTGTGTACGCTTTGAGCTTTCACTCAGCTCCAGGTGCATTATTTTGGTTTGTTTACGTCACATCTAGAGAATTTCCTCCCACCAGAGAACAGCTGAGCCACAGCCGTTGATCCAGTGCACACGCTGTGTGCAGAGGACAAGCCTAAGCCGATAACGGCTACAAACAATCAGCATACTGACTGCTGTATCAAGGTCAGCCTGCCTAAATGCACTACTTGCGAGTGCCAACTCCATTGTGAGTATACATCTTGCTGATACTGTGTCTTCTTCGTGTCCATCTGGGTTCAGACGATATTGCACCATTGTTTTTTTGTGTTTCCTTTCTATCATAACAGATCTCCGATACGATTTCCATACATTCAGCGTACTGACTGCTGTACAAAGGTCAGCCCGCCTGCATGCACTACTTGTGAGTGCCAATCTCTTTGTGAGTATTCACTTGGCAGATACTGTTTTTGTTTGTATCTATTTGGTCCCTGACGATATTACACCATTAGGCGCTCTCTCTTTTTGTGCTCTAAATTTTACAGATTACCCGACTTACCACCGGTTTGGAGTGGAGTAGCCTTCCAGAACTACAGATTCTGACAGCGTCTATTTCACTTATTTCCTATATACTCTGGACTTTACAGTGAATTCAAATTCGTTTGTATTTTTTATTTTTTATTTTAAATACTTAACATATTATCACCATTTTTTCACTTTTTCTTCATCATTTTTTGCACATTTAATTGGAAGTGTTTTTATTTTTCGAGTGCACTATATATCTTTGTGAGTATTTCATTTATTGATTTAGACATATTAGGTTTTTTTGAGTTACACAAAAGCACGTTTTTGCAAGGCTAAATTTTATTTTTTATTTTTCACAAAAGTGTCAACACAATGGTTTATATATTTTGTTCTGTCACAATTTGAACATTATATGACCACTAGCAGATTCACTACTTTTATTCATTTTTTGTAGACTTACAAGTATATAAAACACGTATTACTTTCATTGCATAATTTTGCGCACCCTATTGTATGATTTAATATCATACTTCTCTTTTATCAATAATAATAATGACCTCTAAAAATAATGGCACTTATCTATGCCTTAATTGTGCCAGCTGTAATTCTGTAATCAGAAGCAAGGAATTTGTCCACCCTCATACAGGTAAAAGATTTAAAATAAATGGCTTTTACACATGTGAATCCACACATGTAATATATTTAATAAAATGCCCATGTTCAAAAATATACTTAGGAGAGACGGTGAGAAAAATAAGAGACGGGCTTAGCCAACACAGGTCTAACATAAGGTGTGGTGATATGAAGGCCCCAGTGGCCTGTCATTTTCTTGAAGCTGGCCATAGTATATCACAGTTAAGGTGGCAAATTATTGACAGTGTGGGCAACCCTGAGAAGGGATGGCAATAGGGAACTCTTATTAAAGAGAAAGGAGTCCTTTTGGATTTATAAATTGGATATATTAGCCCCTAAGGGGATTAACAGGGAAATTGACATGTCAGTATTTCTGTGAGAAAAACTTGTAAAAGTTGAGTATTGAATATTGCAACATAAATTTCTCTGAAAAGGCTACATATAGCATGATTGTATCATATCATATAAGATAAATTTAAAGGTTATATGTATTAGCAGTTTTGTTTTTAACAGGGGGAATCAGTTTTTTGTATTAAACTGTGACCACTAGGTGGTAGTAAACTGTGTATTTTAACATATATTTTTTTAAATGGTTATGTAAGGGTTAAGGGATATGGTATTTAAGTAGCAGCATACAGGTGTCCTGTATTAGCATGATTAAGGGTGAACAACCGGAAACGTTGTTTTTTTGCTGCTGTGTGCCTACATGCTTTTTGTAAACTAAAAGTTAAATAAATGACATAAAGACAATAACTTTTCCTCGTTATTTGGTGTTGTGGACTCTTGCTGTTCTGTTTAATATACATGTATCTCACAAAAGTGAGTACACCCCTCACATTTTTGGAAATAGTTTATTATATCTTTTCATGTGACAACACTGAAGAAATGACACGATGTAAAGTAGTGAGTGTACAGCCTGTATAACAGTGTATATTTGCTGTTCCCTCAAAATAACTCATCACACAACCATTAATGTGTTGTCACATGAAAAGATATAATAAAATATTTACAAAAATGTGAGGGGTGTACTCACTTTTGTGAGATACTGTATATGCTTTTACCGTTGTCCTCTAATATAAGCTTTGTGGGCCGGTCAGGTAAATAATGGGTTGGAAGTAGAGTCAATGTTTATATTCAAATATTCAGGCAAAAAATTTGCTCTTGAGCAGGGGAGTGTTCAAAATAGCTTGGTTCGTAAGTCCATGATCTATCTCTCCTCCTGTCTTACACCCCATCTAAAAGAATAGAGATCATGGAATGATCTGACCAAACACAGGTGTGTATGTTGGAAGATAATAGTAGTGGCTGAAGTATCTGACTTATGTATATATAGTCTAATCTGCTGTATGTTTTATGAGCTGCTGAATAGTAGGTGGTATCAGATGTTATTCCATATAATGTTCTCCAGGTATCTATGAGAAAGTGGGGTACTAGGTGTTACTGTATTAGCTTAACTGTACAATTATGTCTCTGGGATTTTTTGGACACTTATTAAGTGTCGTTATAGGAGTCATGTTAATGTTAAAATCCCCCGCTAAGATAATTTTACTGTGGGATCATTGGGTCAGTAAGTGTGAGATGTGTCGAAAGAATATCTCTTGTTTCTCATTGGGAACATAGATGTTACAGAGGGTCACATCTGTGCTGTTAAGCTGTCCTCTCACTTTCAAATATCTGCCTTCATCGTGTGCTAATGTGGAATCCTAGGTAAAGTGACGAGTGGACCAATATAGATACCCCTCATTTCTTGGAGTGGGTTGTAACATGGTAGTGTTGTTGAAACAATCTGGACCAATACCTAGGGATTTGATCTTTAAGGAAGTGGGTCTCCTGTAAAAAGAGGATATTGGCATGTAATTGAGTGTATTGGGACATAGCCATTCGGTGCTTAAAAGGACAGTATACACCAATTTTCATATAACTGCATGTAATAGACACTACTATAAAGAATAATATGCAGAGATACTGATATAAAAATCCAGTATAAAACCGTTTAAAAACTTACGAGTTTTGCGGTATGAGTGAAAAAGCAGCGGTATGGCTCTTTTTCACTACCGCTGGTATTACGAGTCTTGCAGGTATATCTGTACCACACACTTTTTTGGTAAGGTGTTACACTGAGCGCCTGCTACTATGATGACCCTTAGCTCTAATAAATTGATCCCTAGCGGCCAAATAGAAGTGGAAAATCTGAAAAAATATATATCAAAGCGCCAAATAACAATGGCAGGGTCTGGAGAATATCAATTATGCAGTCAATTTTATTCAAACAGATGCATTTATATAAAAAATATTAAAACAATTTAACAATTAAAACAAATAATCAAGGATCCAAGATTTTACAAAAAGTTTAAAAGCCCAAATTCTTGGGAAATGACAAAGGTTCTCTTAAGATAAGATATAACTTGTGAGTAAAATGTCTTGCTATATTGTCAGTAAAAATAATCCTTGATAAAGGTCAGTGGATGACCGAAACGCGTCGACTGGTGAGTGACACTCTGGTAATATTATTCTTTTTAAACCATCTACACTATTATTTATTTTCTTTTTGGCAGAAGGAATTTTATCTGCAGCAAGTTGAATTTACTGCTTAGAAGACACATTGCACCCTAATTCTGGGAGGAAAACCACTACATATACATTATCTCAATCTGACATAACTCCTGGATATGTGACTGTTTCACACTATTCTGAACTAAATATTTTTCTTTTCTTTTCACTTGGATTTACTTTTATCTCTATCATTATGGATTATACTTCCTTTTTCTGAACACTGGATTGTATTTGTACAACTGTGAAGATCGCATTTCAACTGTTTAATAGTTATTAAGACAGATTGTTATCACATTATGCACTATTTTTGAATTTTTTATGTTTACACTGTTCTTTGCTTATCGTTTTAAAGTGCTGTTTTTTTACTATTTTTAAATTTTTGATTTTTGACACGCCATTGACTTTGACACAAATTATTTTTTACACAAAGTTTATTTTTCATTCAAACATCTTCACTTTTTCTCACACGCAATTTCTGTTGCAAACTTTTGGCAAAATATTTGGAGAAGACACACCAATTAATCACTTAGACATAAGGTTTAATTCAGAACAACAATTAAGACCACCGTCTCAACACGACCAAAGGTCCACACACTTTTTTGGCTGTCCAGGACCAGCGGCGACATCCAGCTCGTAACGGGACTTCCATAGCGCCGGTATTACGAGTTTGCCTGTCCGGCCAAAAAGTGAGCGGTACAGCCTACAACTACAAGATCCGTACCGTAAACTGAAAGTCAGTAGTTATGGGTTTTACGCTACAAAGCCGTAACATAAAACTCATAACTAAAGTGCTAAAAAGTACACTAACACCCATAAACTACCTATTAACCCCTAAACCGAGGCCCTCCCGCATCGCAAACACTAAAATAAAGTTATTAACCCCTAAACCCCCGCACTCCCGCATAGTAAACACTAGTTAAATATTATTAATCCCTAATCTGCTATCCCTATCATCGCTGCAACCTACATTACTGTTATGAACCCCTAATCTGCTGTCCCTAACATCGCCGCCACTATACTAAAGTTATTAACCCCTAAACTAGGGTTGCACCGATACCATTTTTTTAAGACCGAGTACAAGTACCGATACTTGTTTTCAAATATTCGCCGATACCAATTACCGATACTTTTTTATGTCATGTGATAGTTTACCAAGCACAATACAGACTAATTATTTAAGATTCCTTCTTTATAATTATGAAGGACTGTAGCTCAAAAGACATTATGAAATAATAAAACAGGTTTTATTTGTCACAAAGTTCACAGAACATGTTTATAAATAAAAATATTACAATAAAATATATTAATAACAACAATAAATAACAAAAATAAAATTGCAACCAACCAACAGTGCCATACAGTAAAAAATAGAACAGAATACTGTTTAATCATGGTGAACAACACTATGGGCTAGATTACATTTGACTGGTAAGCTTTACCAATGCTCTCATTACACGTCCTACTCCATTAAAGGCTATGGAGTTGGAAATGTGAACAGAGCATTGGTAAAGCTTACCAATCAAATGTAATCTAAATCTAGTCCTATAATTGCAGGATGAGTGTTCATTGGGATTAACTTAATTTTTCCTATGAGTACTCTTCCTGCAATTATATAAGCTAAGATGTTCCTCAGAGTACAGTATGTTTTGAACATAATTGTGCAAGATGAGAATTAGCAGTATAAAAGGCAATCTAGCAATTAGAATAATTTTTCAAAAGTTAGTGGCAAGTTCTTTTTAAGGAACAGAACAGAAGCATCTCTGCATGTTCAGCTATAAGTCTGTTTTTGCTATCAGTAAGGAGGTTCAACTTTCCACACTACTGCATGGGGCAGAAATATATTTTCGGGCCATTTTAGCCAGAGCTGAAAATCACAGTTTATTAACTGCCCAGTACGTCAGGGGTTTGTCTGAACACAGTACAGTGATCTCTTCTACAATAATACAAATAAGAGCAATTTGTATTGGCAGAACAGTAGTAAACAATTTTTAGTTTAGTCTCCACTCCAGCTTTAAATGAAATGGGAGCATGCAGTTTGAAAAAAAACACCACAAGATAGCATATGGGTAGTAAGTGGAGGTATCAGTTTAAGTATCGGTGCATTTGCACGAGTACAAGTACTCATGCAAGTACTTGGTATCGGTACCGATACTAGTATCGGTATTGGTGCAACCCTACCCTAAACCTAACCCTAAGTCTAACCCTAACACCCTTATCTTTAATATAATTAAAATAAATCTAAATAAAAATGACTATCCTTAACTAAATAATTCCTATTTAAAACTAAATACTTACCTGTAAAATAAACCCGAAGATAGCTACAATATAACTAATAGTTACATTGTATTTATCTTAGGTTTTATTTTTATTTCACAGGAGAGTTTGTATTTATTTTAACTAGGTAGACTAGTTAGTAAATAGTTATTAACTATTTACTAACTACCTAGCTAAAATAAATACAAATTTACCTGTAAAATAAAACCTAACCTGAGTTACTCTAACACCTAACCTTACACTACAATTAAATCAATTACATTAATTAAATACAATTAACTAAATTAAAAAAAACAAAAAAACACTAAATTACACAAAATAAAAAAGAAATTATCAAATATTTAAACTAATTACAACTAATCTAATAGCCCTATCAAAATAAAAAAGCCCCCCAAAATAGAAAGCCCTAGCCTAAACTAAACTGCCAATAGCTCTTAAAAGGCCCTTTTTCAGGGAATTGCCCCAAATAAATCAGCTCTCTTACCTGTAAAAAAAATAATACAAACAACCCCCCAACAGTAAAACCCACCAACCACACAACCAACCCCCCAAATAAAATCCTATCTAAATAAACCTAAGCTCCCCATTGCCCTGAAAAGGGCATTTGTATGGGCATTGCCCTTAAAAGGGCATTAAACTCTTTTTCTGCCCAAACCCTAAGCTAAAAGCGATCCATTCCGCACTCAAAAAATTACTTTTGAGTGCAGGAATTTCATACCGCTCTATTACAGGTTGTGCGGTCCGGCTAAAATGCTTGCGTTATAGTCTATACCACCCTGATCCATTCTGTGATCTGAAACCAGTAGTTATGGATGTAGCAAAACAAAAAAGTTTTACAAAACTCATAACTAAAATGTTACAAAGTACACTAACACCCATAAACTACCTATTAACCCCTAAACCTCCATCCTCCCGTATCGCAAATATTATATTAAACTAATTAACCCTTAATCTACCGCCCACCCACATAGCTAACACTATATAAAGCTATTAACCCCTAAACCGCTGGCTCCACACATCACTACTACTAAACTGAACCTATTTACCCCTAAACCCCCAGTCCTCACATCGCAAAAATAAAAATTACAAATTTATAAAATCCTAACATTACGAAAAAATAAATAAAATCTATCATTACCAAAAAATAAAAACGCTAAAATTAAGGAATATTAAAAAACACTAAGAATACAATAAATAATAAACAAAATTATCCAAAATAATAATAATTACACCTAATCTAATAGCTCTATAAAAACAAAAATCCACCCAAAAATAAAAACACCCCCTAACCTAACAATACACTACCAATAGCCCTTAAAAGGGCCTTTTGTAGGGCATTACCCTAAGTTAAACAGCTCTTTTACCTTAAAAAATTACTAAGTCCCCCTAAAAGTAAACCCCCCACCCAACCAACCCCCAAAATAAAAAAAACTAACTCTAAAAAATCCTAAGATAACCATTGCCCCTAAAGGGGCATTTGTATGGGCATTGGCCTTAAAAGGGCATTCAGCTCTTTGACTACCCATTAAAATAAAAAACCCTTAACTAAAAAATAAACCCACCCCCAAAAAAACTAACACTAACCCCAGGCAATCTACTCACAGTTCCTGAAGTCTGGACATCTATCTTCATCCAGGCGGCTACATCATCCTCCATCGTGGGGGCATCTTCTATCTTCATCCCGGGGGTGCGGAGCTGTGGGGGCCCGGAGCAGAGCTGTCCAGGACCAGCGGCGACATCCAGCTCAGACCGCCACACACTGAAGTTGGAATGCAAGGTACCCCTTTTATATTGGGGTACCATTGCATTCCTATTGGCTGAAAAATTCAAATCAGCCAATAGGATGAAAGCTGCTTAAATCCTATTGACTGATTTGAAAGAGCTGTTTAACTTAGGGCAATGCCCTACAAAAGGCCCTTTTAAGGGCTATTGGTAGTATATTGTTAGGTTTGGAGGTGTTTTTTGTTTTTATAGGGCTATTAGATTAGGTGTAATTTTTATTATTTTGGATAATTTTTTGTAATTTTAGTGTTTTTTTATTTTCTGTAATTTTAGCATTTTTATTTTTTGGTAATGTTAGGTTTTTTTTTTTTTTTTTGTAGCGTTAGGTGTTTTTAGATTTGTAATTTTTTTATTTTTCTTTCATAGTGTTAGTTTTTTTTAATCTTGTAATTTATTTATTTTTTATTTGTAGTTTATTTTATTTTCTTAAAATAGTTACGTTAGGTTTATTTATAGTTTAATCTTAGTTTTTTTATTTCACAGGTAAGATTTTATTTATTTTAAGATAGTTATATTGTAAATTCATTTTAAAGTTAAGGGGGTGTTAGGTTTAGGGGTTAATAGTTTAATTTAGTGTTTAGTGTAATTTAGGTTTAGTTTATTAGTAGCAATGTGGGGGGCCAGCGGTTTAGGGGTAATAGGTTTATTATAGTAGTAGTGATGTGGGGGCGGCGGTTTAGGGGTTAATAGGTTTACTATAGTGGTAGTGATGTGGGGGGCAGCGGTTTAGGGGTTAATAACTTTATTTAGTGTCTGCGATATCGGGGGGGCAGCGGATTAGGGTTATTTATACTAGTGGTGTTAGGGTGTTAGATTTTAACATAACTTTCTTTTCCCCATAGACATCAATGGGGATTGCGGTATTGCGATCACCATTCCGCAATCGCAGGTGTTAGTTTTTTTCTCATTGATGTCTATTGGGGAAAGCGTGCACGAGCATGTAAAGTCAGGCCTTGGGTTTTGTGCGGTATGGAGCTAATCGCACAAGAAGAGATTTTTTTGTAACTTGTAATTGCAGTGCTATGGAAAGTGTGATAACGCTTATTTTTTTACATTATTTACGCACCCGGTAAAGCGTAAAACTTGTAATCTTGGCGTGTGTGACCTGCTCACAAAAAATTATGGGATACCAGGGCTTCTTTATCTTTGGCATGAATATTGACTCTATGCTCAACAATGCAACCATGAACTCTACAGGTTGTCTCTCCTATGTAAATTTTACCACAAGGACTCTTGATAAGATAGATCACAAAATCTGTGTTACATGTAAAATACCCCTTAATCGGTTACTTCTTACCAGACATTGGATGAACAAAATGAGTCCCCTTAAAGGGACATATAAATGTTAGATAGAATGATGCATTTAACGAAAAGATTAGTCTGAGAATAACACATGTGTATATTTTTTTAAAGTTTCATTAGCTGTTTAAATGTTAACAAGTTATGAATAGGACAATCACTAGAGTGTGCAGCCAATGGCAGTGGGGAATATAACAGTGTTCTGCACTTTCATTTCTAACAGGATCTGAAAAGCTCACAATTTCAGAATGGAATTACAGAAAAAGGGGACAAAATAAATAATGAAGTATATTACAGAGGTTTTTTTTATATATACGATTTATCATTTTATATTACCATCTCAAAGTGTTTAAAGTCCCTTTAATGATACTACTATAGTTTACACAACCTAACACGGGATAACAACCCAAATTTTTCCTGTTTATATATCCTGTTCTATCTTTCAGCCAATATCTGCTCTAATAAAGTTATCTCTTAATGATGGCACACGTTTAGAAGCTATCATGGGAGTATCTTGAAAAGCATCAATACTAAGATTGCATTCTTTAACTATATACCATTCTTTTCTTATGATTTTAGTAATTAACTCACTCTGATATTGGGATATAAACAAAATAATTTTCGTATTTGTTTTTCTACTCTTAGATAGTGTCAATGTATCCCTCCTTTCCATCTTCAATACCTCCCACATATTGTCTCCACAAGCGTTTTGGGATAGCCCCTAGCTGTAAATTGGTTACCCAACTCTTCAAGCCTCATTTAAACCTTACTTTTATCTCATTCCATCCTTCAAACCCTAAGGCAAGTTTAATTTTGGCTTTTTTATCCCTTTTAGACATTTTATGCTGATGATGTGCAAATACAATGGCTTTAGGCAGATAGTTCTACCTTATAAGAGCAGGCTTTTAAAATAAGGTAATACTTTTTTATCCCTAAAATTATAAAATGTATCATTATGTTGTTAATGAGGGATGAGGAAATTAAACAGTTTTATTAAATCTGTGCAGTAAACGAGAAGTTTTTCAGGGCTGGCCTTTTGACTGCATCAGATTTTCTATTTAGCAGGATATTTAGTTTCATGAATATGAAAGAGTAAATAATCTACTGTCAAATAAGTGTGTCTCTAGCAGAGACTTTCGTGTTAGGATTGAGAAAAAATATAATGTAATGATAGCAGTATTAAATTATAGCCACTAGATGGCACAATAGACTATCATAGACAGTTCTATGTACAATGTCATATTTAACCCTTTAAGGACACAGCTTTCAGTTTGCTCAATTGTTTTATGACGGAAAATTCCGTCATATGTCCTTAAGAGGTTAAATATATTACATTTGAACACAAAGTACAAGCAAAGCAATTATTTTTACAGGGTAGATTGAGAGTATCCAAGATGTACAGTGTGATGAAGGTAACATATTAAATTAGCACTGACACTGTATGCGTAACCACTCGCACAATTAATAGTTGCAATCAAAAAATAAGGGTGCATTCTATTTACTGATGAATGTATTACAGGTTGCATGAACAGTAAAAGCCAACACAGAATTTTTTTTTTTTTTTTTATAAAGTAAATACATCAATCAAACAGAGAGGCGCCACATGTGCATATGAATCTACAAACACTGAGTGTGAATACTTCAGATGATGTCCCTATAAATATGCCTGATGAAATGGCTGTTTATAAGTCAAGAACGTTGCAAATGTATAGGGGTAGTCACATCACCCCTAGAGTGTACCTTTTTGGTTTTTAACCTTTTCTGGTTTTAATAAATTTCGGCTAGATTACGAGTTGTGCGTTAAGGTAAAAAAGCAGCGTTAAGAGGTTCTAACGCTGCTTTTTTACGCCTGCTGGTATTATGAGTCTTGAAGGTTTAGGGTCACCGCACACTTCTTTGGCCTTACCGCAAAACGACTAAGTAAACTTCGTAAAGTCTTTTTTCTATGGAACTTCCATAGCGCCGGTATAACAAGTCTGTCCTGGGAGGCCAAAAAGTGAGAGGTACACCCTACCCTGTCAAGAGTCCTAACGCATTTAAAAGTCAGTAGTTAAGAGTTTTATGGTAGAACGCCGTAACATAAAACTAAAGTGCTAAAAAGTACACTAACAACCATAAACTACCTATTAACCCCTAAACTGAGGCCCTCCCACATCGCAAACACTATAATACAATTTTTAACCCCTAATCTGCCGCTCCGGACACCGACGCCACCTACATTTATGAACCCCTAATCTGCTGCTCCCAATATCCATCGCCGACACCTACATTATATTTATCAACCCCTAATCTGCCGCCCCCAATGTCACCGCCACCTACCTACACTTATTAACCCCTAATCTGCCGCCCCCAACGTCGCTGCCACTATAATAAACATATTAACCCCTAAACCGCCACACTCTCACCTCCCAAACATTAGTTAAATATTATTAACCCCTTATCTGCCGTCTCTAACATAACCGCCACCTACCTACATTTATTAACCCCTAATCTGCCGCCCCCAACGTCGCCGCCACTATACTAAATGTATTAACCCCTAAACCTAAGTCTAACCCTAACCCTAACACCCCTAATTGAAATATAATTAAAATAAATCTAAATAAAATTACTATAATTAACTACATTATTCCTATTTAAAACTAAATACCTATAAAATAAACCCTAAGCTAGCTGCAATATAACTAATAGTTACATTGTAGCTAGCTTAGGGTTTATTTTTATTTTACAGGCAACTTTGTATTTATTTTAACTAGGTACAATAGTTATTAAATAGTTATTAACTATTTAATAACTACCTAGCTAAAATAAATACAAAAGTACCTGTAAAATAAAACCTAACCTAAGTTACACTAACACCTAACACTACACTATAATTAAATAAATTAACTAAATTAAATACAATTACCTAAATTAAATTAGCTAAAGTACAAAAAAGCAAACAAACACAAAATTACAGAAAATAATAAACAAATTACAAATTACACAATGTGAATTCCCAGCATGAGTCTAATAGCACACTAGGGTGCGTATTCCAAATGTGAGTACCCTGCATCATCTGAAGTATCCACACTCAGTGTTTGTAGATTGATACGCACATGTGGCACCTCTCTGTTTGATTGATGTATTTACAAAATGTGATTGCTATGAGTGAAAAGAAATGAGCAGCCGAAGAGTGACGGATAATAAGGATTATGTTAGCCCTGGTGACACTGTAGTCACAATTTTAAAAAAAGACAGGAGACGAGTATTTCTCCAACATTGGTGTGTCCGGTCCACGGCGTCATCCATAACTTGTGGGAATATTCTCTTCCCCAACAGGAAATGGCAAAGAGCACAGCAAAAGCTGTCCATATAGCCCCTCCCAGGCTCCGCCCCCCCAGTCATTCGCTTTGCCGCTCTGAACAAGTAGCATCTCCACGGAGATGGTGAAGAGTATGTGGTGTTTAGTTGTAGTTTTTTATTCTTCTATCAAGAGTTTGTTATTTTAAAATAGTGCTGGTATGTACTATTTACTCTGAAACAGAAAGAGATGAAGAGTTCTGTTTAAAAGAGGAGTATGATTTTAGCAGCAGTAACTAAAATCAATTGCTGTTCCCACGCAGGACTGTTGAGATGAGAGAACTTCAGTTGGGGGGAACAGTTTGCAGACTTTTCTGCTCAAGGTATGACTAGCCATTTTTCTAACAAGACTGTGTAATGCTGGAAGGCTGTCATATCTCCCCTCATGGGGATCGGTAAGCCATATTATTAGACTGAGAAAGTATAAAGGGCTTATTATGGGCTATTAACTGGTGGACACTCTTAAGGGCTAAATCGATTGTTTATTTGAGTTATATTTGAAAGTTTGAAGTAATTTTCACACTTTTATTGTTTGGGGGAACGTTTTTATCGCCAGGCACTAATTTAGACACCTTCCCAGTCAGGAAGGGCCTTCACTATAGTAGGCAGAGCCTCATTTTTGCGCCATTATTGCACAGTTACTTTTGAGTACAGTGCATGCAGCTGCATGTGTGAGGGTCTGGTATCCACTGAAAACGTTCCTAGAAGGCTTGAATTGGTATCGTATACCCCCCTGGGTTTGGTAAAGTCGCAACAAAGGCTATGGCTGGGACTGTAGTGGGGTTAAAATTACAAACGGCTCCGGTTTCCACATTTTAAGGGTTAACAACTTGAAATTTGGGGTGCAATACTTTGAATGCATTAAGACACTGTGGTGAAAATTTGGTAAAGATTGGATAATTCCTTCATAGTTTCTCACATATTCAGTAATAAAGTGTGCCCTGTTTAACATTTAAAGAGACAGTAACGGTTTTGTTTTAAAACGGTTTTTGTGCTTGATTAACCAGTTTAAGCCTGTTTAACATGTCTGTACCTTCAGATAGATCATGTTCTGTATGTATGGAGGCCAAGGTGGTCCCCCCTTCAGATGTATGTGATGATTGTGCCATAGCGTCCAAACAAAGTAAGGACAGTACTGTCACATTTAATAAGGTTGCCCAGGATGATTCCTCAGATGAAGGAAGTAAACATAGTTCTGCATCCTCTCCTTCTGTGTCTATACCAGTTAAGCCCATTCAGGCGTCCCCTAGTACTTCTAGTACGCCAATCCTTATTACTATGCAACAATTGACGGCAGTAATGGATAACTCCATAGCTAATATGTTATCTAAAATGCCAGGATTTCAGAGAAAGCGCGATTGCTCAGTTTTAAACACTGTAGAGCAGGAGGACGCTGATGATAATTTATCTGTCATACCCTCACACCAGTCTGAAGTGGCAGTGAGTGAGGGTTTGTCAGATGGAGAAATTTCTGATACAGGAAGAATTTCTCAGCAGGCAGAACCTGATGTTGTGACATTTAAATTTAAATTAGAGCATCTCCGGGCATTACTTAAGGAGGTGCTATCTACTCTGGATGATTGTGACAATCTGGTCATCCCAGAAAAATTGTGCAAGATGGACAAGTTCCTAGAGGTCCCGGTGCACCCTGATGCCTTTCCAATACCTAAAAGGGTGGCGGACATTGTAAATAAGGAGTGGGAGAAACCAGGCATACCCTTTGTCCCTCCTCCTATATTTAAGAAATTGTTCCCCATGGTCGACCCCAGGAAGGACACATGGCAAACAGTCCCTAAGGTCGAGGGGGCAGTTTCTACTCTAGCCAAACGCACAACCATTCCCATTGAGGTGCTTTTAAAGACCCTATGGATAAAAAATTGGAGGGTTTGCTTAAAAAGATTTTTGTACAGCAAGGATACCTTCTTCAACCTATTTCGTGCATTATTCCTGTCACTACAGCGGCGTGGTTCTGGTTCGAGGAACTGGAAAAGTCGCTCAGTAGAGAGTCTCCATATGAGGAGGTTATGGACAGAATTCACGCACTTAAGTTAGCTAATTCTTTTATTTTAGACGCCGCTTTGCAGTTAGCGAGATTAGCGGCGAAAAATTCAGGGTATTGCAATTGTGGCGCGTAGAGCGCTCTGGTTAAAATCTTGGTCGGCGGATGTATCTTCCAAGACAAAATTGCTTAATATCCCTTTCAAAGGTAAGACTCTTTTTGGGCCAGAATTGAAAGAAATTATTTCAGACATCACTGGGGGAAAGGGCCATGCCCTCCCACAAGATAGGCCTTTCAAGGCTAAGAATAAGTCCAATTTTCATTCCTTTCGCAATTTCAGGAACGGACCGGCTTCCAACTCGACAGCCTCTAGACAAGAGGGTAACGCTTCCCAGACTAAACCAGCCTGGAAACCAATGCAAGGCTGGAACAAGGGTAAACAGGCCAAGAAGCCTGCTGCTGCTACCAAAACAGCATGAAGGGGTAGCCCCCGATCCGGGACCGGATCTAGTAGGGGGCAGACTCTCTCTCTTTGCTCAGGCTTGGGCAAGAGATGTTCAGGATCCCTGGGCACTAGAAATAGTCTCTCAGGGTTATCTTCTAGAATTCAAGGAACTACCCCCAAGGGGAAGGTTCCACATGTCTCACTTATCTTCAAACCAAATAAAGAGACAGGCATTCTTACATTATGTAGAAGACCTGTTAAAGATGGGAGTGATACACCCAGTTCCAACTGTGGAACAAGGTCAGGGATTTTACTCAAATCTGTTTGTAGTTCCCAAAAAAGAGGGAACTTTCAGACCAATTCTGGATTTAAAAATTCTAAACAAATTTCTCAGAGTTCCATCGTTCAAAATGGAAACCATTCGAACAATTTTACCTACAATCCAGGAGGGTCAATATATGACTACCGTGGATTTAAAGGATGCGTACCTACATATTCCTATCCACAAAGATCATCATCAGTTCCTAAGGTTCGCCTTTCTGGACAAACATTACCAGTTCGTGGCTCTTCCATTCGGACTAGCCACTGCTCCCAGAATTTTCACAAAGGTGCTCGGGTCCCTTCTAGCGGTTCTAAGACCAAGGGGCATTGCTGTGGCACCTTATCTGGACGACATTCTAATTCAAGCGTCGTCCCTTTCCAAGGCAAAGGCTCATACAGACATTGCTCTAGCCTTTCTCAGATCTCACGGGTGGAAGGTGAACGTAGAAAAGAGTTCACTATCTCCATCGACAAGAGTTCCCTTTTTGGGGACAATAATAGATTCTTTAGAAATGAAGATCTTCTTGACAGAAGTCACAAAGTCAAAGCTTCTAAACGCTTGTCAAGTTCTTCTCTCTATTCTACAGCCTTCCATAGCTCAGTGCATGGAAGTAATAGGATTGATGGTTGCAGCAATGGACATAGTTCCTTTTGCTCGAATTCATCTAAGACCATTACAACTGTGCATGCTCAATCAGTGGAATGGGGACTATGCAGACTTGTCTCCTCAGATTCAAGTAGACCAGTTAACCAGGGACTCACTCCGTTGGTGGTTGACTCAGGATCACCTGTCACAGGGAATGAGTTTCCGCAGACCAGAATGGGTCATTGTCACGACCGACGCCAGTCTATTAGGCTGGGGTGCGGTCTGGGACTCCCTGAAAGCTCAGGGTCTATGGTCTTGGGAAGAGTCTCTTCTCCCGATAAACATCCTGGAACTGAGAGTGATATTCAATGCTCTCCAGGCTTGGCCTCAACTAGCGAAGGCCGGATTCATAAGATTCCAGTCGGACAACATGACGACTGTAGCTTACATCAATCATCACGGGGGAACAAAGAGTTCCTTGGCGATGACAGAGGCGATCATCAAATGGGCGGAGGATCACTCCTGCCACCTATCTGCAATTCACATCCCAGGAGTAGACAACTGGGAAGCGGATTATCTGAGTCGTCAGACTTTTCATCCGGGGGAGTGGGAACTCCACCCGGAGGTTTTTGCCCAGTTAACCCAATTATGGGGCATTCCAGACATGGATCTGATGGCGTCTCGTCAGAACTTCAAGGTTCCTTGTTACGGGTCCAGATCCAGGGATCCCAAGTCGACTCTAGTGGATGCATTAGTGGCGCCTTGGTCGTTCAACCTAGCTTATGCGTTTCCACCGTTCCCTCTCCTTCCTAGGCTCGTAGCCAGGATCAAACAGGAGAAGGCCTCTGTGATTCTGATAGCTCCTGCGTGGCCGCGCAGGACTTGGTATGCAGACCTGGTGAATATGTCATCGGCTCCACCATGGAAGCTACCTTTGAGACAGGATCTTCTAGTACAAGGTCCATTCGAACATCCAAATCTAGTTTCTCTGCAGCTGACTGCTTGGAAATTGAACGCTTGATTTTATCCAAGCGTGGGTTTTCAGATTCTGTGATAGATAATCTGGTCCAAGCCAGAAAACCTGTGACTAGAAAGATTTACCATAAGATACGGAAAAGATATATCTGCTGGTGTGAATCCAAGGGATTCTCCTGGAGTAAGATTAAAATTCCTAAGATCCTTTCCTTTCTCCAAGAAGGTTTGGATAAGGGATTGTCAGCGAGTTCTCTAAAAGGACAGATTTCTGCTTTATCTGTCTTGTTACACAAACGACTGGCAGCTGTGCCAGATGTACAAGCTTTTGTACAGGCTTTGGTCAGAATCAAGCCTGTTTACAGACCTTTGACTCCTCCCTGGAGTCTAAATTTAGTTCTTTCAGTTCTTCAAGGGGTTCCGTTTGAACCCCTGCATTCCATAGATATCAAGTTACTATCTTGGAAAGTTCTGTTTTTGGTTGCTATTTCTTCTGCTAGAAGAGTTTCTGAATTATCTGCTTTGCAGTGTGATCCACCCTATTTGGTATTCCATTTGGATAAGGTTGTTTTGCGTACCAAGCCTGGTTTTCTTCCAAAAGTTGTTTCCAACAAGAATATTAACCAGGAAATAGTTGTTCCTTCTTTGTGTCCGAACCCAGTTTCAAAGAAGGAACGTTTGTTACACAATTTAGATGTAGTCCGTGCTTTAAAGTTCTATTTAGAAGCAACAAAGGATTTCAGACAAACTTCTTCTTTGTTTGTCGTTTATTCTGGTAAGAGGAGAGGACAAAAAGCTACTGCTACCTCTCTTTCTTTCTGGCTGAAAAGCATCATCCGATTGGCTTATGAGACTGCCGGACAGCAGCCTCCTGAACGTATCACAGCTCACTCTACTAGGGCTGTGGCTTCCACATGGGCCTTCAAGAACGAGGCTTCTGTTGATCAGATATGTAAGGCAGCGACTTGGTCTTCTCTGCACACTTTTGCCAAATTCTACAAATTTGATACTTATGCTTCTTCGGAGGCTATTTTTGGGAGAAAGGTTTTGTAAGCCGTGGTGCCTTCTGTTTAGGTAACCTGATTTGCGCCCTCCCTTCATCCGTGTCCTAAAGCTTTGGTATTGGTTCCCACAAGTTATGGATGACGCCGTGGACCGGACACACCAATGTTGGAGAAAACAGAATTTATGCTTACCTGATAAATTACTTTCTCCAACGGTGTGTCCGGTCCACGGCCCGCCCTGGTTTTTTAATCAGGTTGAAAAACGTCTTTCTCTATACACTACAGTCACCACGGCACCCTATAGTTTCTCCTTTTTTCTCCTAACCGTCGGTCGAATGACTGGGGGGGCAGAGCCTGGGAGGGACTATATGGACAGCTTTTGCTGTGCTCTTTGCCATTTCCTGTTGGGGAAGAGAATATTCCCACAAGTTATGGATGACGCCGTGGACTGGACACACCGTTGGAGAAAGTAATTTATCAGGTAAGCATAAATTCTGTTTTTGCTTTAACTTCCTTTACTTCCTTAACTTCCTTTACTTAAACTCTCCAGCAGTAAAGAACATTGACAAGAGTAATAGAAACAATGAAATAAACTCTCAGCCACTCAGGGCTTAACATATAACTTAAGTTTATATTCTCCACTTTCTCTTCCTCTTTCTTTGCATAAACCAAACTGGAACCAAACAGAAAGAACTGGAACAATAAACTGGTGAATCAGCCAACAGTGATGAACAAACGTGTGGCGCCCCATCCAGGACAATAGGAACAACCATGAAGATCACAGAATTAACTAAAGCTAGTGACATAACCCATCTAATCCATCTAACCAGTGTTGGGGAATAAACCGATGGAAGGGTTGAACATAAGAAATAATAAGAGGTCCTGAAGAACCCCTTAAGGGTGTTGTACGTGATAAGTATTCTTTAAGACAAGATGCCTGACATAGTTGGGTATCTGTTTCTAGATAAGGATAACAGACCTCAGAAGAAAATGCGTTAGTCCCTCTATGCACAGAGAAATGCACTCCTTAAGAGGACCATCTTTATCTAAAAGTTGAATGTCAGAAACCCTGTGAAATTAAAGTAGGCAAGGAGGGTAGATAACTTTGCTGATAACTGTTTAAGGGACAATTGAGGGTTAGAATTTAAAAAAGTAAAAATTGAAGTGACGTCCCAACAAAGTTTATATCTAGACGAAGGAAGTCGTATGCCATGCATAAGATGACAAATCAAATGGTCCTTGCCTAAGGGAAAACCATTGACTGGCAAGTGGGCCATTGAAATGGCAGATTGGGAAAGGTTTATAGTCCTTACTCTGTTCATTTAAATGAGCCAGGAAATTAGCCATTATTACAGGAGGGGCTGAATAGGGATTAGAAGGTTCATCCATGCACCAGGCAAGTCAGACAGACCAGGCTGTAAGGTAAGTTTGTCTTGTTACTGGTGCTCAAGAGTCCCATAAGAGTCCATGAGCTGTTGGCGAAAGGCCTGAAGAGTCCCAGGAACCCCTAAAATCTTCCAGGCTAGAAGTTGAAGGCTGTTGTTCAACACAAGGGGTGAGGGGATCTGTGAGTTTCCAATAGGAGATCCAGAAAGGGATGAATTAACAGAGGCATCTGAACAGAAAGTTCATGGATTAAAAGTCGCATGAGGCCCCCAACCTAAAAGACTGGCGTCTGAATCTATGACAAAGTCTGGTAAGGAACCGAAAATGGCCCTGCCATTCCAGGCTTCCATATTGTGGGGCCATCATTAAATCTCTTGTTTGTAACAGGGTAATCATAGTTTGTAAGTGTAGGAGGAGGGTTCAGTCTTGCACAGGATAAGAATATCGTCAACATACAAAATGAGATGTATCCCTTTGGACCTGAGGAAAACTTGAGAAAGAGTGAATAATTCAGAATAGGAGGGATTGTGGTATAAGTGTGAATGTTTGAGCCATTGCATTGCTCTGTAATACAGGGGACCTAAAAATATGGCTTGGATAGATGACTATAAAAGACCTATAATTCTCACCAGTTGGCGTAAAGGGATGTGGGATTTCTTTAGAGTGGAAAAAAGAAAAAGCGTCCAGCACACAGTAATCCCAGAATGTGAGTACTCTCCAGGAGCAACTGCCAAACTCCCAAATGGCACTGTATACAAAGATGGAGATACTCCTCACAAGGTAAAAAGTTTAGTCTTTATTATAACACAGGATCAGACATAGAAAAACACGACGTTTCGGGGCCAATGCCCCTTAATCATGTGATAAAAAGCACACATACCCAATCTGTTTAAATAAGCTGCTAGACTAGGTATTAAACCCTTACAATCTAAACAATAAAGTCAATCATCTTAACAAATATCGCCCTCTTCAGGACATGTGTGAAATTATTCTGTATAAAAAGAGATACGAAGCCCCAAGGATATAGAGATGTTCAACGACACCTGTTTTTGCACAAAAATACATAGACTGTAGTAAAAAAAGGGGGGGGACAAGTACACAAAATAGCGCTGCTGGATAAGTAACAATGTTAAGAGTTAGCTCAAAATAGCAATATAACAGTTATAATATTGTTGCAAATAAAAACCTTATTAACAAAACCAAATAATGCTCTTACACAAACATTAATGTTAATAGCAGGTTATATCCAAAGGTAAAAGCTACAAAGAGTATCTTCATATGATGAAAGGAGATGGGAGAAAGGAGAGACTGCTTGAGTTGGAAAATTAACTATGTCTAATTGAAACCCCTGAACCATCTGGAGTACCCAGGAATCTGTTGTAATTTGTCTACAAGCATTGAAATAGAGAGCAAGTCTGCCTCCTAATTTGATAGGGAAAACAAATTGGGGAGAAATAGGACTCACCTTGATCATTTGATCTTTGTGTTTGTGTAGGTGGTTGTCTCTGAAGGAAAACAGTGGTCTGATTTGAGCCTCTAAAACTGGATCGGCTGGAGAGGCGACACTTAAACCTCCCAGCCCTGGCAAACCCCCCCCCCCCCCCCCCCCCTCCGTTATATAGAACCCTGTGACATTGGTTTGAGCCCTGTCTAGGGTGGTAAATGTAGCCACATATCCATGTAGTTCTCTAATAAATTGTTCCCCAAAAAGGAGACCCCCTAGCTGTTGAGCCCCCCTTAGATCGTGAAATATCTGCTAATTTTAGATCTATCTGAGATAGGGTTGCTCTGCAGCATTCCACAGACAATGCCACATTAGTATTACCTAATAAACAGATAGATCTCTGAATCCATTCCCGAACTTGTTGGGGATCTAAAGGTTGTGCAGTCAAGATTGTACTGTCGGCAGGTTGCAGGACATGTTAAAGGACCCACTAAGTCTAAAAGTTTATCTTGTGTGGCCTTTAAAGATTTAGCAAATGCCCCTTCTGGGGTCACAGCCATTTTTCGTCATTAAAGTTAAATTCTGGGATATTAGATTCTCTGTCTGGGAGGACAAGATGGGGACATTCAGAGTGTAATTTATTACATAACCATTGCTGTAGAAATGTTTCAATGTGCAGGGATGGAGACCACTCTGAAGATCTGGAATGCCTAATATGATCAGGGTTAAACATAGGTTGTCATATTGGGTCTAAAATAACATCTGCATCTAATTGTGTGTCTGGGATATAAGAAGGGTCTTCAATGTTGGCCTCGGGATCACAGTCCTCTGAGAGGTACCCTCCAGGATAAAAGTCTGTGGGTTGGACATTTGGGAGAGGTTTAGTTTAGGAGGTTGCCGGAGCCTGAGTAGAATGGCTCTCAAAAGAGGGTTCAACTTCCCTAATTATTACCCCAGGGGTGGGAGTTAAGGCAGGCTTTGATTTTTTGGAAGTGGGATTACACTCCAAATAATGTCTGGGTCCAGGGTTTTATGTATCATGTTTCTCCAACATTGGTGTGTCCGGTCCACGGCGTCATCCTTACTTGTGGGAATATCTCTTCCCCAACAGGAAATGGCAAAGAGTCCCAGCAAAGCTGGCCATATAGTCCCTCCTAGGCTCCGCCCACCCCAGTCATTCTCTTTGCCGTTGCACAGGCAACATCTCCACGGAGATGGTTAAGAGTTTGTGGTGTTTAGTTGTAGTTTTTTATTCTACTATCAAGAGTTTGTTATTTTAAAATAGTGCTGGTATGTACTATTTACTCTGAAACAGAAAAAGATGAAGAATTCTGTTTGTGAGAGGAAGATGATTTTAGCAGACAGTAACTAAAATCGATTGCTGTTTCCACATAGGACTGTTGAGATGAAGTAACTTCAGTTGGGGGAAACAGTTAGCAGACTTTTCTGCTTAAGGTATGACTAGCCATATTTCTAACAAGACTGTGTAATGCTGGAAGGCTGTCATTTCCCCTCATGGGGACCGGTAAGCCATTTTCTTAGTCTCAAACAGAATAAAGGGCTTAATATGGGCTATAAAACTGGTAGACACTTTTATGGGCTAAATCGATTGCTTTATTTGGACATTTTATACATGTTTATGCTGATAATTCACACTTATAAACTTGGGGAACGTTTTTTAACGTCAGGCACTATGTTAGACACCTTTTCCAGTCAGGAAGGGCCTTCCCAGTTGTAGGCTGAGCCTCAATTTCGCGCCATTACTGCGCAGTTGTTTTTGAGAGCAAGACATGCAGATGCATGTGTGAGGACCTGAAAGTAGTTGGAAAAGTTCCTAAAAGGCGTCATTTTGTATCGTATTCCCCTCTGGGCTTGGTAAAGTCACAGCAAAGGCTGTAGCTGGGACTGTATAGGGGTTATATCTGCTTTTAAGGGTTAAAGCTCTGAAAATTGGTGTGCAATACTTTTAATGCTTTAAGACACTGTGGTGAAATTTTGGTAAATTTTGAACAATTCCTTCATATTTTTTCACATATTCAGTAATAAAGTGTGCTCTGTTTAAAATTTAAAGAGACAGTAACGGTTTTGTTTTAAAACGGTTTTTGTGCTTTATTGACAAGTTTAAGCCTGTTTAACATGTCTGTGCCTTCAGATAAGCTATGTTCTATATGTATGAAAGCCAATGTGTCTCCCCCTTCAAAATTGTAAGGACAGTACTGCCACAGATAATGAAATTGCCCAAGATAATTCCTCAGATGAAGGGAGTAGACATGGTTCTACATCATCTCCTTCTGTGTCTACGCCAGTTTTGCCCACGCAGGAGGCCCCTAGTACTTCTAGCGCGCCAATGCTTATTACCATGCAACAATTGACGGCTGTAATGGATAACTCCATAGCAAATATTTTATCCAAAATGCCTGCATATCAGAGAAAGCGTGATTGCTCTGTTTTAAACACTGAAGAGCAGGAGGGCGCTGATGATAATTGTTCTGTCATACCCTCACACCAATCTGAAGGGGCCATGAGGGAGGTTTTGTCAGATGGGGAAATTTCAGATTCAGGAAAAATTTCCCAACAGGCTGAACCTGATGTTGTGACATTTAAATTTAAGTTAGAACATCTCCGCGCACTGCTTAAGGAGGTGTTATCTACTCTGGATGATTGTGACAACTTGGTCATTCCAGAAAAATTATGCAAGATGGACAAGTTCCTAGAGGTTCCGGTGCACCCCGACGCTTTTCCTATACCCAAGCGGGTGGCGGACATAGTGAATAAGGAGTGGGAGAAGCCCGGCATACCTTTTGTTCCCCCTCCTATATTTAAGAAATTATTTCCTATGGTCGACCCCAGAAAGGACTTATGGCAGACAGTCCCTAAGGTCGAGGGGGCAGTTTCTACTCTAAACAAGCGCACTACTATTCCTATCGAGGATAGTTGTGCTTTCACAGATCCTATGGATAAAAAATTGGAAGGTTTGCTTAAAAAGATTTTTGTACAGCAAGGTTACCTTCTACAACCCATTTCGTGCATTGTTCCTGTCACTTCAGCAGCGTGGTTCTGGTTCGAGGAACTAGAAAAGTCGCTCAGTAGAGAGACTCCATATGAGGAGGTTATGGACAGAGTTCACGCACTTAAGTTGGCTAACTCTTTTATTTTAGATGCTGCTTTGCAATTAGCTAGATTACCCGCGAAAAATTCAGGGTTTGCAATTGTGGCGCGCAGAGCGCTTTGGCTAAAGTCTTGGTCAGCGGATGTATCATCCAAGACAAAATTGCTTAACATCCCCATCAAGGCCAAGAATAAGTCTAATTTTCGTTCCTTTCGTAATTTCAGGAACGAACCGGACTCTAATTCTGCATCCTCTAAGCAAGAGGGTAATACCTCACAGTCCAAACCAGCCTGGAAACCGATGCAAGGCTGGAACAAGGGTAAGCAGGCCAAGAAGCCTGCCGCTGCTAACAAAACAGCATGAAGGAGTAGCCCCCGATCCGGGACCGGATCTAGTGGGGGGCAGACTCTCTCTTTGCTCAGGCTTGGGCAAGAGATGTTCAGGATCCCTGGACGCTAGAAATAGTTTCTCAGGGTTATCTTCTGGAATTCAAGGAACTACCCCCAAGGGGAAGGTTCCACATGTCTCACTTATCCTCAAACCAAATAAAGAGACAGGCGTTCTTACATTGTGTAGAAGACCTGTTAAAGATGGGAGTGATACACCCCGTTCCAATGACGGAACAAGGAATGGGATTTTACTCAAATCTGTTCGTAGTTCCCAAAAAAGAGGGAACCTTCAGACCAATTCTGGATTTAAAGATCCTAAACAAATTTCTCAGGGTACCATCGTTCAAAATGGAAACCATTCGAACGATTCTACCCACTATCCAGGAAGGTCAATTTATGACTACCGTGGATCTAAAGGATGCGTACCTACATATTCCTATCCACAAAGAACATCATCAGTTCCTAAGGTTCGCCTTTCTGGACAAACATTACCAGTTTGTGGCCCTCCCATTCGGATTAGTCACTGCTCCAAGGATTTTCACAAAGGTACTCGGGTCCCTTCTAGCGGTTCTAAGACCGAGGGGCATTGCAGTAGTACCATTCTTGGACGACATTCTAATACAAGCGTCGTCCCTTTCAAAATCAAAGGCTCATACAGACATTGTTCTGGCCTTTCTCAGATCTCACGGATGGAAGGTGAACATAGAAAAAAGTTCTCTGTCTCCGTCAACCAGAGTTCCCTTCTTGGGAACAATAATAGATTCCTTAGAAATGAAGATCTTTCTGACAGATGTCAGAAAGTCAAAACTTCTAAGCGCTTGTCAAGTTCTTCATTCTGTTCCACGTCCTTCCATAGCTCAGTGCATGGAAGTAGTAGGGTCGATGGTTGCGGCAATGGACATAGTTCCTTTTGCGCAAATTCATCTAAGACCATTACAACTGTGCATGCTGAAACAGTGGAATGGGGATTATACAGACTTGTCTCCAGTGATTCAAGTAGATCAGAAGACCAGAGACTCACTCCATTGGTGGCTAACCCAGGATCACCTATCCCAGGGAATGAGCTTCCGCAGTCCAGAGTGGGTCATCGTCACGACCGACGCCAGCCTAGTGGGTTGGGGCGCGGTCTGGGAATCCCTGAAAGCTCAGGGACTGTGGTCTCGGGAAGAGTCTCTTCTCCCGATAAACATTCTGGAACTAAGAGCGATATTCAATGCTCTCAGGGCTTGGCCTCAGCTTGCAAAGGCCAGATTCATAAGATTCCAATCAGACAACATGACGACTGTTGCGTATCTCAATCATCAGGGGGGAACAAGGAGTTCCCTGGCGATGAAAGAAGTGACCAAAATAATACAATGGGCGGAGAATCACTCCTGCCACCTATCTGCGATCCACATTCCAGGTGTGGAAAACTGGGAAGCGGATTATTTGAGTCGTCAGACATTCCATCCGGGGGAGTGGGAACTCCACCCGGAGATCTTTGCCCAGTTGACGCAACTATGGGGCATTCCAGACATGGATCTGATGGCGTCTCGTCAGAACTTCAAAGTTCCTTGCTACGGGTCCAGATCCAGGGATCCCAAGGCGACTCTAGTGGATGCACTAGTAGCGCCTTGGACCTTCAACCTAGCTTATGTTTTTCCACCGTTTCCTCTCATTCCCAGGCTGGTAGCCAGGATCAAACAGGAGAGGGCCTCAGTGATTTTGATAGCCCCTGTGTGGCCACGCAGGACTTGGTATGCAGACCTGGTGAATATGTCATCGGTTCCACCATGGAAGCTACCTTTGAGACAGGACCTTCTTGTTCAGGGTCCATTCGAACATCCAAATCTGGTCTCCCTCCAGCTGACGGCTTGGAGATTGAACGCTTGATTCTATCAAAGCGTGGGTTTTCAGATTCTGTGATTGATACTCAGGCCAGAAAACCAGTAACTAGAAAGATTTACCATAAGATATGGAAAAGATATATCTGCTGGTGTGAATCCAAGGGATTACCTTGGAATAAGATTAAAATTCCTAAGATTCTTTCCTTTCTGCAAGAAGGTTTGGATAAAGGATTATCTGCGAGTTCTCTAAAGGGACAGATTTCTGCTTTATCCGTCTTACTACACAAATGACTGCCAGCTATGCCAGATGTTCAAGCATTTGTTCAGGCTCTGGTTAGGATCAAGCCTGTTTACAGACCTTTGACTCCTCCCTGGAGTTTAAATTTAGTTCTTTCAGTTCTTCAAGGGGTTCCGTTTGAACCTCTACATTCCATAGATATTAAGTTGTTATCTTGGAAAGTTTTGTTTTTGGTTGCTATTTCTTCTGCTAGAAGAGTTTCAGAGTTATCTGCTCTGCAGTGTGCTCCGCCCTATCTGGTGTTCCATGCAGATAAGGTGGTTTTGCGTACTAAGCCTGGTTTTCTTCCAAAGGTTGTTTCTAACAAAAATATTAACCAGGAGATAGTTGTACCTTCTTTGTGTCTGAATCCAGTTTCAAAGAAGGAACGTTTGTTACACAATTTGGACGTAGTCCGTGCTCTAAAATTCTATTTAGAAGCTACAAAAGATTTCAGACAAACATCTTCTCTGTTTGTCGTCTATTCTGGTAAAAGGAGAGGTCAAAAAGCGACTTCTACCTCTCTTTCTCTTTGGCTTAAAAGCATCATCCGATTGGCTTACGAGACTGCCGGACGGCAGCCTCCTGAAAGAATCACAGCTCACTCCACTAGGGCTGTGGCTTCCACATGGGCCTTCAAGAACAAGGCTTCTGTTGATCAGATATGTAAGGCAGCGACTTGGTCCTCACTGCACACTTTTGCCAAATTTTACAAATTTGATACTTTTGCTTCTTCGGAGGCTATTTTTGGGAGAAAGGTTTTGCAAGCCGTGGTGCCTTCCGTTTAGGTGACCTGATTTGCTCCCTCCCTTCATCCGTGTCCTAAAGCTTTGGTATTGGTTCCCACAAGTAAGGATGACGCCGTGGACCGGACACACCAATGTTGGAGAAAACAGAATTTATGCTTACCTGATAAATTACTTTCTCCAACGGTGTGTCCGGTCCACGGCCCGCCCTGGTTTTTTAATCAGGTCTGATTAATTATTTTCTCTAACTACAGTCACCACGACACCCTATGGTTTCTCCTATTTTTTTCCTCCTGTACGTTGGTCGAATGACGGGTGGGCGGAGCCTAGGAGGGACTATATGGCCAGCTTTGCTGAGACTCTTTGCCATTTCCTGTTGGGGAAGAGATATTCCCACAAGTAAGGATGACGCCGTGGACCGGACACACTGTTGGAGAAAGTAATTTATCAGGTAAGCATAAATTCTGTTTTTTAACAAGTTGAGACATGTCTGCCATCATTGAGGTTACAGCCTTAGGCCACTGATGTTGCAATCAGGGATTGTAGATCAGGATTATCAGAGCTTTGCTCAGTATTAGACATTTTTGGAATATCTGATCTGTTGTTAAGAAAAGTTGATATATATATATAATGCCTTTCAGCTGCCGGGGTGCTATATACTTCATGCACTTATAAAAAACAATAAGCACTCTCTAGGATTGCAACATCTTGATATCTTTTAAAAAGAAAATGTTTTGTGTATGTATGTATGTGTGTGTATATATATATATACACAGGGAGTGCAGAATTATTAGGCAAATGAGTATTTTGACCACATCATCCTCTTTATGCATGTTGTCTTACTCCAAGCTGTATAAGCTCGAAAGCCTACTACCAATTAAGCATATTAGGTGATGTGCATCTCTGTAATGAGAATGGGTGTGGTCTAATGACATCAACACCCTATATCAGGTGTGCATAATTATTAGGCAACTTCCTTTCCTTTGGCAAAATGGGTCAAAAGAAGGACTTGACAGGCTCAGAAAAGTCAAAAATAGTGAGATATCTTGCAGAGGGATGCAGCACTCTTAAAATTGCAAAGCTTCTGAAGCGTGATCATCGAACAATCAAGCGTTTCATTCAAAATAGTCAACAGGGTCGCAAGAAGCGTGTGGAAAAACTAAGGCGCAAAATAAGTGCCCATGAACTGAGAAAAGTCAAGAGTGCAGCTGCCAAGATAACACTTGCCACCACTTTGCTCATATTTCAGAACTGCAACATCACTGGAGTGCCCAAAAGCACAAGGTGTGCAATACTCAGAGACATGGCCAAGGTAAGAAAGGCTGAAAGACGACCACCACTGAACAAGACACACAAGCTGAAATGTCAAGACTGGGCCAAGAAATATCTCAAGACTGATTTTTCTAAGGTTTTATGGACTGATGAAATGAGAGTGAGTCTTGATGGGCCAGATGGATGGGCCCGTGGCTGGATTGGTAAAGGGCAGAGAGCTCCAGTCCGACTCAGACGCCAGCAAGGTGGAGGTGGAGTACTGGTTTGGGCTGGTATCATCAAAGATGAGCTTGTGGGGCCTTTTCGGGTTGAGGATGGAGTCAAGCTCAACTCCCAGTCCTACTGCCAGTTTCTGGAAGACACCTTCTTCAAGCAGTGGTACAGGAAGAAGTCTGCATCCTTCAAGAAAAACATGATTTTCATGCAGGACAATGCTCCATCACACGCGTCCAAGTACTCCACAGCATGGCTGGCAAGAAAGGGTATAAAAGAAGAAAATCTAATGACATGGCCTCCTTGTTCACCTGATCTGAACCCCATTGAGAACCTGTGGTCTATCATCAAATGTGAGATTTACAAGGAGGGAAAACAGTACACCTCTCTGAACAGTGTCTGGGAGGCTGTGGTTGCTGCTGCACGCAATGTTGATGGTGAACAGATCAAAACACTGACAGAATCCATGGATGGCAGGCTTTTGAGTGTCCTTGCAAACAAAAGTGGCTATATTGGTCACTGATTTGTTTTTGTTTTGTTTTTGAATGTCAGAAATGTATATTTGTGAATGTTGAGATGTTATATTGGTTTCACTGGTAAAAATAAATAATTGAAATGGGTATATATTTGTTTTTTGTTAAGTTGCCTAATAATTATGCACAGTAATAGTCACCTGCACACACAGATATCCCCCTAAAATAGCTATAACTAAAAACAAACTAAAAACTACTTCCAAAACTATTCAGCTTTGATATTAATGAGTTTTTTGGGTTCATTGAGAACATGGTTGTTGTTCAATAATAAAATTAATCCTCAAAAATACAACTTGCCTAATAATTCTGCACTCCCTGTATACACATATATATATATATATATATATATATATATATATATATATATATATATATATATATACAGAGAGAAGTGCACTCACAGGAACGAACAACTGGCTCAATACCATTGTTAGCCTGTTCTATGGCGATTTACCACCTGGGTGCAACTTTTTAGCCCAGTAATGCTGTTCACAGAGTAGAACTTTCCTATAGTATATCAGTCTGATCCCGCCTATTACGGTCAGTCCAGCGCCAAAATACCAGGCAATTCTTCTCTGAACAAGGAACACAGCAACCCCAGACGATCATTTCTGCTTTCATTGGGCCTCGTCAGTGAGGTGTAGCCATATTCCTCTAATCACACTGAGCAAGGAGTCCACGTCTGGTTTCCCCTTTTTCCCCATAGGGAGACTAAATACATACAGAGAGAAGTGCACTCACAGGAACGAACAACTGGCTCAATATCATTGTTAGCCTGTTCTATGGCGATTTACTACCTGGGTGCAACTTTTTAGCCCAGTAATGCTGTTCACAGAGTAGAACTTTCCTATAGTATATCAGTCTGATCCCGCCTATTACGGTCAGTCCAGCGCCGAAATACCAGGCAATTCTTCTCTGAACAAGGAACACAGCAACCCCAGACGATCGTTTCATCCTTCATTGGGGCTCGTCAGTGAGGGGTAGCCATATTCCTCTAAGCACACTGAGCAATGAGTCCATGTCTGGTTTCCCCACGTCTGGTTTCTCTCTAGTCTCCCTATGTGAAAAAGGGTAACCCAGACGTGGACCCCTTTACTCAGTGTGCTTAGAGGAATACTGCTACACCTCACTGACGAGGCCCAATGAAGGCCGAAACGATTGTCTGGGGTTGCTGTGTTCCTTGTTCAGAGAGGAGTCGCCTGGTATTTCGGCGCTGGACTGGCCATAATGGGCAGGGTCAGGCTGATATACTACAGGAGAATTCTACTCTGTGAAAAGCATTCCTGGGCTAAAAGAAGTTGCACCCAGGTGGTGAATCGCCATAGAACAGGCTAACAATGATATTGAGCTGGTTGTTCGTTCCTGTGAGTGCATTTCTCTCTAGTCTCCCTATATATATATATATATATATATATATATATATATATATATACACACATATACATATACACACACATACAGTATATATATATATATATATATATATATATATGTCTCAATAGTATTTGTGGGAATAATTAGCCTGCAGCGGAGCTTTGATAGTACTGCAATATTATGTATAAAGTTTCTTAGAAAACAATATAAATGTAATAAAGGATATGAGGTATTCATTATCAATGTGATATATTTGCACAACAGTCAGGTAACAGGCACTTGAAGTTTTGATAATACCTGCCTCTGTACGCCAGTACAGGCTGTAAGTGTAACTACATGTTTGAGCTTGAAATATACTGAGCTATTAACACTTAATTTATCTACAGGGAGTGCAGAATTATTAGGCAAGTTGTATTTTTGAGGATTAATTTTATTATTGAACAACAACCATGTTCTCAATGAACCCAAAAAACTCATTAATATCAAAGCTGAATAGTTTTGGAAGTAGTTTTTAGTTTGTTTTTAGTTATAGCTATTTTAGGGGGATATCTGTGTGTGCAGGTGACTATTACTGTGCATAATTATTAGGCAACTTAACAAAAAACAAATATATACCCATTTCAATTATTTATTTTTACCAGTGAAACCAATATAACATCTCAACATTCACAAATATACATTTCTGACATTCAAAAACAAAACAAAAACAAATCAGTGACCAATATAGCCACCTTTCTTTGCAAGGACACTCAAAAGCCTGCCATCCATGGATTCTGTCAGTGTTTTGATCTGTTCACCATCAACATTGCGTGCAGCAGCAACCACAGCCTCCCAGACACTGTTCAGAGAGGTGTACTGTTTTCTCCAACATTGGTGTGTCCGGTCCACGGCGTCATCCTTACTTGTGGGAATATCTCTTCCCCAACAGGAAATGGCAAAGAGTCCCAGCAAAGCTGGCCATATAGTCCCTCCTAGGCTCCGCCCACCCCAGTCATTCTCTTTGCCGTTGCACAGGCAACATCTCCACGGAGATGGTTAAGAGTATGTGGTGTTTAGTTGTAGTTTTTTATTCTACTATCAAGAGTTTGTTATTTTAAAATGGTACTGGTATGTACTATTTACTCTGAAACAGAAAAAGATGAAGAATTCTGTTGTGAGAGGAAGATGATTTTAGCAGACAGTAACTAAAATCCTTTGCTGTTTCCACGAAGGACTGTTGAGATGAAGTAACTTCAGTTGGGGGAAACAGTTAGCAGACTTTTCTGCTTAAGGTATGACTAGCCATATTTCTAACAAGACTGTGTAATGCTGGAAGGCTGTCTTTTCCCCTCATGGGGACCGGTAAGCCATTTTCTTAGTCTCAAGCAGAATAAAGGGCTTAATATGGGCTATAAAACTGGTGGACACTTTTATGGGCAAAATCGATTGCTTTATTTGGGCATTTTATGCATGTTTATGCTGATATTTCACACTTATAAACTTGGGGAACGTTTTTTAACGTCAGGCACTATGTTAGATACCTTTTCCAGTCAGGAAGGGCCTTCCCAGTTGTAGGCTGAGCCTCATTTTCGCGCCATTATTGCGCAGTTGTTTTTGAGAGCAAGACATGCAGATGCATGTGTGAGGACCTGAAGATTGTTGGAAAAGTTCCTAGAAGGCGTCATTTGGTATCGTATTCCCCTCTGGGCTTGGTAAAGTCGCAGCAAAGGCTGTAGCTGGGACTGTAGAGGGGTTAAAACTGTAACCGGCTCCGGTTTCGTTATTTTAAGGGTTAAAGCTCTGAAAATTGGTGTGCAATACTTTTAATGCTTTAAGACACTGTGGTGAAATTTTGGTAAATTTTGAACAATTCCTTCATATTTTTTCACATATTCAGTAATAAAGAGTGCTCTGTTTAAAATTTAAAGAGACAGTAACGGTTTTGTTTTAAAACGGTTTTTGTGTTTTACTGACAAGTTTAAGCCTGTTTAACATGTCTGTGCCTTCAGATAAGCTATGTTCTATATGTATGAAAGTCAATGTGTCTCCCCCTTCTAAATTATGTGATAATTGTGCCAAAGCGTCCAAACAAAGTAAGGACAGTACTGTAACAGATAATGAAGTTGCCCAAGATGATTCATCAGATGAAGGGAGTAGACATGGTTCTACATCATCTCCTTCTGTGTCTACACCAGTTTTGCCCACGCAGGAGGCCCCTGGTACTTCTAGCGCGCCAATGCTTATTACCATGCAACAATTGACAGCTGTAATGGATAACTCCATAGCAAATATTTTATCCAAAATGCCTGCATATCAGAGAAAGCGCGATTGCTCTGTTTTAAACACTGAAGAGCAGGAGGGCGCTGATGATAATTGTTCTGTCATATCCTCACACCAATCTGAAGGGGCCATGAGGGAGGTTTTGTCAGATGGGGAAATTTCAGATTCAGGAAAAATTTCCCAACAGGCTGAACCTGATGTTGTGACATTTAAATTTAAATTAGAACATCTCCGCGCACTGCTTAAGGAGGTGTTATCTACTCTGGATGATTGTGACAACCTGGTCATTCCAGAAAAATTATGCAAGATGGACAAGTTCCTAGAGGTTCCGGTGCACCCCGACGCTTTTCCTATACCCAAGCGGGTGGCGGACATAGTGAATAAGGAATGGGAGAAGCCCGGCATACCTTTTGTTCCCCCTCCTATATTTAAGAAATTATTTCCTATGGTCGACCCCAGAAAGGACTTATGGCAGACAGTCCCTAAGGTCGAGGGGGCAGTTTCTACTCTAAACAAGAGCACTACTATTCCTATCGAGGATAATTGTGCTTTCAAAGATCCTATGGATAAAAAATTATAGGGTTTGCTTAAAAAAAAATTTGTACAGCAAGGTTACCTTCTTCAACCCATTTCGTGCATTGTTCCTGTCACTACAGCAGCGTGGTTCTGGTTCGAGGAACTAGAAAAGTCGCTCAGTAGAGAGACTCCGTATGAGGAGGTTATGGACAGAGTTCACGCACTTAAGTTGGCTAACTCTTTTATTTTAGATGCCGCTTTGCAAATAGCTAGATTAGCAGCGAAAAATTCAGGGTTTGTAATTGTGGCACGCAGAGCGCTTTGGCTAAAGTCTTGGTCAGCGGATATATCATCCAAGACAAATTGCTTAATATACCCTTCAAGGGTAAAACTCTCTTTGGGCCAGAATTGAAAGAGATTATCTCAGACATCACTGGGGGAAAGGGCCACGCCCTCCCACAAGATAGGCCTTTCAAAGCCAAGAATAAGTCTAATTTTCGTTCCTTTCGTAATTTCAGGAACGGACCGGGCTCTAATTCTGCATCCTCTAAGCAAGAGGGTAATACTTCACAGACCAAACCAGTCTGGAAACCGATGCAAGGCCGCCGCTGCTAACAAAACAGCATGAAGGAGTAGCCCCCGATCCGGGACTGGATCTAGTGGGGGGCAGACTCTCTCTCTTTGCTCAGGCTTGGGCAAGAGATGTTCAGGATCCCTAGACGCTAGAAATAGTTTCTCAGGGTTATCTTCTGGAATTCAAGGAACTACCCCCAAGGGGAAGGTTCCACATGTCTCACTTATCCTCAAACCAAATAAAGAGACAGGCATTCTTACATTGTGTAGAAGACCTGTTAAAGATGGGAGTGATACACCCAGTTCCAACGGCGGAACAAGGAATGGGATTTTACTCAAATCTGTTTGTAGTTCCCAAAAAAGAGGGAACTTTCAGACCAATCCTGGATTTAAAGATCCTAAACAAATTTCTCAGAGTACCATCGTTCAAGATGGAAACCATTCGAACGATTCTACCCACAATTCAGGAAGGTCAATTTATGACTACCGTGGATCTAAAGGATGCGTATCTACATATCCCTATCCACAAAGAACATCATCAGTTCCTAAGGTTCGCCTTTCTGGACAAACATTACCAGTTTGTGGCCCTCCCATTCGGGTTAGCCACTGCTCCAAGGATTTTCACAAAGGTACTCGGATCCCTTCTAGCGGTTCTAAGACCAAGGGGCATTGCAGTAGTACCGTACTTGGACGACATTCTAATACAAGCGTCGTCTCTTTCAAAGGCAAAGGCTCACTCAGACATCGTTCTGGCCTTTCTCAGATCTCACGGATGGAAGGTGAACATAGAAAAAAGTTCCCTGTCTCCGTCGACAAGAGTTCCCTTCTTGGGAACAATAATAGATTCCTTAGAAATGAGGATTTTCTTGACAGAAGTCAGAAAGTCAAAACTTCTAAACGCTTGTCAAGTTCTTCATTCTATTCCTCGTCCTTCCGTAGCTCAGTGCATGGAAGTAGTAGGATTGATGGTTGCTGCAATGGACATAGTTCCTTTTGCGCGAATTCATCTAAGACCATTACAACTGTGCATGCTGAAACAGTGGAATGGGGACTATACAGACTTGTCTCCAGTGATTCAAGTAGATCAGAAGACCAGAGACTCACTCCGTTGGTGGCTAACCCAGGATCACCTATCCCAGGGAATGAGCTTCCGCGGTCCAGAGTGGGTCATCGTCACGACCGACGCCAGCCTAGTGGGCTGGGGCGCGGTCTGGGAATCCCTGAAAGCTCAGGGACTGTGGTCTCGGGAAGAGTCTCTTCTCCCGATAAACATTCTGGAACTAAGAGCGATATTCAATGCTCTCAGGGCTTGGCCTCAGCTAGCAAAGGCAAGATTCATAAGATTCCAATCAGACAACATGACGACTGTTGCGTATCTCAATCATCAGGGGGGAACAAGGAGTTCCCTGGCGATGAAAGAAGTGACCAAAATAATACAATGGGCGGAGAATCACTCCTGCCACCTATCTGAAATCCACATTCCAGGTGTGGAAAACTGGGAAGCGGATTATTTGAGTCGTCAGACATTCCATCCGGGGGAGTGGGAACTCCACCCGGAGATCTTTGCCCAGTTGACGCAACTATGGGGCATTCCAGATATGGATCTGATGGCGTCTCGTCAGAACTTCAAGGTTCCTTGCTACGGGTCCAGATCCAGGGATCCCAAGGCGACTCTAGTGGATGCACTAGTCGCGCCTTGGACCTTCAACCTAGCTTATGTGTTTCCACCGTTTCCTCTCATCCCCAGGCTGGTAGCCAGGATCAAACAGGAGAGGGCCTCGGTGATCTTGATAGCTCCTGCGTGGCCACGCAGGACTTGGTATGCAGACCTGGTGAATATGTCATCGGTTCCACCATGGAAGCTACCTTTGAGACAGGACCTTCTTGTTCAGGGTCCATTCGAACATCCAAATCTGGTCTCCCTCCAGCTGACGGCTTGGAGATTGAACGCTTGATTCTATCAAAGCGTGGGTTTTCAGATTCCGTGATAGATACTCTGGTTCAAGCCAGAAAACCGGTAACTAGAAAGATTTACCATAAAATATGGAAAAGATATGTCTGCTGGTGTGAATCCAAGGGATTCCCATGGAATAAGATAAAGATTCCTAGGATTCTTTCCTTTCTACAAGAAGGTTTGGATAAAGGATTATCTGCGAGTTCTCTAAAGGGACAGATTTCTGCTTTATCTGTCCTACTACACAAATGACTGGCAGTTGTGCCAGATGTTCAAGCATTTGTTCAGGCTTTGGTTAGGATCAAGCCTGTTTACAGACCTTTGACTCCTCCCTGGAGTTTAAATCTAGTTCTTTCAGTTCTTCAAGGGGTTCCGTTTGAACCTTTACATTCCATAGATATTAAGTTGTTATCTTGGAAAGTTTTGTTTTTGGTTGCTATTTCTTCTGCTAGAAGAGTTTGAGTTATCTGCTCTACAGTGTACTCCAGCCTATCTGGTGTTCCATTCAGATAAGGTTGTTTTGCGTACTAAGCCTGGTTTTCTACCAAAGGTTGTCTCCAACAAAAATATTAATCAGGAGATAGTTGTACCTTCTTTGTGTCCGAATCCAGTTTAAATTACTTTCTCCAACGGTGTGTCCGGTCCACGGCCCGCCCTGGTTTTTTAATCAGGTCCGATGAATTATTTTCTATAACTACAGTCACCACGACACCCTATGGTTTCTCCTATTTTTTCCTCCTGTCCGTCGGTCGAATGACTGGGGTGGGCGGAGCCTAGGAGGGACTATATGGCCAGCGTTGCTGGGACACTTTGCCATTTCCTGTTGGGGAAGAGATATTCCCACAAGTAAGGATGACGCCGTGGACCGGACACACCGTTGGAGAAAGTAATTTATCAGGTAAGCATAAATTCTGTTTTCCCTCCTTGTAAATCTCAGATTTGATGATGGACCACAGGTTCTCAATGGGGTTCAGATCAGGTAAACAAGGAGGCCATGTCATTAGATTTTCTTCTTTTATACCCTTTCTTGCCAGCCACGCTGTGGAGTACTTGGACGCGTGTGATGGAGCATTGTCCTGCATGAAAATCATGTTTTTCTTGAAGGATGCAGACTTCTTCCTGTACCACTGCTTGAAGAAGGTGTCTTCCAGAAACTGGCAGTAGGACTGGGAGTTGAGCTTGACTCCATCCTCAACCCGAAATGGCCCCACAAGCTCATCTTTGATGATACCAGCCCAAACCAGTACTCCACCTCCACCTTGCTGGCGTCTGAGTCGGACTGGAGCTCTCTGCCCTTTACCAATCCAGCCACGGGCCCATCCATCTGGCCCATCAAGACTCACTCTCATTTCATCAGTCCATAAAACCTTAGAAAAATCAGTCTTGAGATATTTCTTGGCCCAGTCTTGACGTTTCAGCTTGTGTGTCTTGTTCAGTGGTGGTCGTCTTTCAGCCTTTCTTACCTTGGCCATGTCTCTGAGTATTGCACACCTTGTGCTTTTGGGCACTCCAGCTCTCAAACTGGTGGCAAGTGGCATCTTGGCAGCTGCACGCTTGACTTTTCTCAGTTCATGGGCAGTTATTTTGCGCCTTGGTTTTTCCACACGCTTCTTGCGACCCTGTTGACTATTTTGAATGAAACGCTTGATTGTTCGATGATCACGCTTCAGAAGCTTTGCAATTTTAAGAGTGCTGCATCCCTCTTCAAGATAGCTCACTATATTTTACTTTTCTGAGCCTGTCAAGTCCTTCTTTTGACCCATTTTGCCAAAGGAAAGGAAGTTGCCTAATAATTATGCACACCTGATAAAGGGTGTTGATGTCATTAGACCACACCCCTTCTCATTACAGAGATGCACATCACCTAATATGCATAATTGGTAGTAGGCTTTCGAGCCTATACAGCTTGGAGTAAGACAACATGCATAAAGAGGATGATGTGGTCAAAATACTAATTTGCCTAATAATTCTGCACTCCCTGTATACAGTATTACCCATGGTTATAGTTTAGTACACAGATTGCCATACTTCCTGCTCTATAGTTAGTAGTCAGGAACTCAATATTATGAACTGTGGCTATGCATTTTGTAAAACCCTTCTATAGAACTACCCCAGCTCTGCACAAACTGTACGTGGTACAGGTGTTCCCTTTACAGCATCAGCATTGACCACCACTATTGATCACCCTGTATAGCAGCAGTAGACAGGAATTCATAACACTGTATAACAGCAGCAGCAGACAGGCATTGAAGACCACTAGAGCTATCCGGTCTCACTCAGCAGCCGCTAGCGTTTGCCCCAGCTCTGTCACCTTTCTGGTCAGTAAAAGCAAGCGGAGGCAAGTGGACCACACTCATTCTACATTCTTCCACCAGCTTAATGTCAGCCATCCTTGAGAAGGAAACTACCACTTCGTCACTGGGGTAGTAAACTGTGATATACAACCCCTGCTGGATAGTGAAGTAACTGCAGTAGATTTTATGGAAAGTGAAGTTGGTTCTTTATATTTACACACTGGGACAATCCGGGACAGCTTATCTTAGCACTTGGGGACAAACTGCCCAAATTCAGGACTGTCCCTAAAAAATAGGGACGTCTGGTCACCTTAACTTTATACAGCAGTAAATGATCATTGTTTAATGGCACTTTCCCTGAACTGCCGGGCTCCTCTGTTGCTGTTTCTTCACATTCTTTGATATGTCTTTGAAACATTATTTTCCTATTGAGGGATAAAATAGATAATCCCTTTATTACCCATTCCCCAGTTTTGCATAACCAACACAGTTATATTAATACACTTTTTACCTCTGTGATTACCTTGTATCTAAGTCTCTGTGAAAAGAACTGAAATAAGGGGCAGTTTGCAGACTTGCATTTTAGCCAATCAGTGCTGACTCCTAGGTAACTCTCGGTGTGTGAGCTCAATGTTATCTATATGGTACACGTGAACTAACGCCCTCTAGTGGTGAAAAAATGTCAAAATGTATTTAGATAAGAGGGCTGGCCTTCAAGGTCTAAGAAATTAGCAAATGAGCCTCCTAGGTTTAGTTTTCAACTAAGAATACCAAGAGAACAAAGCAAAATTGGTGATAAAAGTAAATTGGAAGGTTGTTAAAAATCACATACCCTATCTGAATCATGAAAGATTTTTTGGACTAGACTGTCCCTTTAAAGAGACACTGAACCCAATTTTTTTCTTTTGTGATTCAGATAGAGCATGCAATTTTAAGCAACTTTCTAATTTACTCCTATTATCAATTTTTCTTTGTTCACTTGCAATCTTTATTTGAAAAAGAAGGCATCTAAGCTTTTTGGTTCAGTACTCTGGGCAGCACTTTTATACTGGTAGATGAATGTATCCACCAATCAGCAAGAATAACCCAGGTTATTCACCAAAAATGGGCCGGCATCTAAACTTACATTCTTGCATTTCAAATAAAGATACCAAGAGAATGAAGAAATTTTGATAATAGGAGTAAATTAGAAAGTTGCATGCTCTATCTAAATCACTTAAGACAAAATTTTGGTTCAGTGTCCCTTTAACTATTTTTCCCTACTTCTCAAATGTTTAATGTAAACTGACAATGTGAAAATTTCTTAAGTCAAAAGCCTAAATAACAATCAATTGCCATGAAAATCTGCACAACCAAAGTTTCTCTGTCAAGTATATTGTTGAAGTTTCATGAGTTTTGGATTCCCACACTGCAAATAAGAAATATTAAACAGGCCAAAAAAATGTGCTTAATGTGATTTAACAAACACAAATGTCCTTTAATATCACTCAATTGACAATATATTTTTAACAATAAAATATTCCAAAAACACACGTGCACAGAAAATTTCACACCTTTAGGTGAAACACACTCAAAATGATACACATAAAACTATTTTTCCCACTTCTGAAAAAGCGCATAATGAGCGAAAAATTTCTAAACATTAATCAATTGTCTCAAATCTTTTGCAGATTTTCGTGGAAATTGATTGTTATTTAGGCATTTTTTGGCTCATTATGTGCTTTTTCATTATGTACTTTTTCAGAATTGGGAAAAATAGTTCAATGTGTACAATTTTGAGGTGTTTCACCTAAAGGTCTGAAATTTTCTGTGCACATGTGTATTATTATTATCAGGTATTTGTAGAGAGCCAACAGATTCCGCAGCTCTAATAGAATATTGTATTGTTTAAAATATGTTGTCAATTGAGTGATATTAAAGGTCATTTGTGTATGTTAAACATTAAAGGGACAGTCTAGGCCAAAATATACTTTTATGATTCAGATAGGGCATGTAATTTTAAACAATTTTCCAATTTACTTTTATCACCAATTTTGCTTTGTTCTCTTGGTATTCTTAGTTGAAAGCTTAACCTAGGAGGTTCATATGCTAATTTCTTAGACCTTGAAGACCACCTCTTTTCAGAATGCATTTTAACAGTTTTTCACCACTAGAGGGTGTTAGTTCACATATTTCATATAGATAATACTGTTCTTGTGCAAGTGAGGTTATCTGGGAGCAGGCACTGATTGGCTAAACTGCAAGTCTGTCAAAAGAACTGAAATAAAGGGGAAGTTTGCAGAGGCTTAGATGCAAGATAATCACAGAGGTTAAAAGTATATTAATATAACTGCGTTGGTTATGCAAAACTGGGGAATGGGTAATAAAGGGATTATCTATCTTTTAAAACAATAAAAATTCTGGTGTAGACCGTCCCTTTAAGCAACACGAAACAAAAAGCTTAATGGGATTTATTTTCAGTGTGGGAATTGAAGACTCATGGATATTTCTAGAATAGGCTTGGGCAGGAATGAACTTTGCTTAGCAGGATTTTCGTGGGAGTTGATTGTTATTTAGGCATTTTTGGTTCATTAAAGCTAGGATTGACTATTGAAACATATAAAGGGGACTTTCATTCATTAAGTATAAGATACTACAGCAGCCCACGGCAAAAAAAAAAAAAATTGCTAAAAAGGTGACGTTTTCACCTCTTAGCCAATAGTCGTGTGGCAAATCCAGCTCCCAAGAGCGCCAAGCCGGATTTGCCGCACAGATATTGGCTAACGGGTGAAAACGTCACCCCTTACCAAAAAAGCTGTGGGCTGCTTTAGCCGCTAAGAATGGCGATCGATTGAAACAAATAAAGGAGCTTTCTACATGAAGTATCTTATACTTTATTAATGAAAGTCCCCTTTATTTCTTTAAATAGTCAGTCCTAGCGTTTGTACAACGCTAGGATTGACTTTCACTTTGAGCGCTTGCGCTTTCACATTAAACATTTTAGAATTGGCAAAATGAGTTAAATGTGTATAATTGTGATTGTGTTTCAGCTTTTTGTATGTTAAGCAACACTAAGCAGCCCATAAAATGTGCTTAACGCAATTTATTTGCAGTGTGGGAATCCAAAACTCAAGAAACTTCTAGAATACGCTTGGGCAGGGATAAACTTTGATTGTGCAAAGTTTTGTGGCAATTGATTAATCTTTAGGCACATGTTCGCAGGTTAAGCAACATAAAGCAATTTCCACATTAAACATTTTAGGAAGCCTGCATAGATTTTAATGTACTTCTTTGTTATTCTAACCATATACATTTACAACATGAAAGTGATCTATACTTAAGCGTGGCCGGACTTTTAGCTGACAGACATTTGGCCGACGGACATTTGGCCGAAACACAAGTGGCTGTCAGATAACAGTCCGGCCACGAGATAGATAGATTTGATAGATACATAGATTAGATAGATCAATAGATAAATTTGATAGATAGATAGATAATTTCCCAGACAGAGAATTACAAGACGTGCGGGCTGGGACCCATGGTAAGGTTCCCAGAGGCAGTTGCGGCGCCCGAGGCTCTGATTAGAACAGAGCACTCTGGAACGTATCTGCCCTCGGCCGAAATCGGAACATTCTTCGGCATTCTGTCCGTCGGCCAAATGTCCTTCTGCATTTTGTCAGAGCACCATACTTAAGTCAGTAGAGACAAAATATGTTCTAAAAAACAGGACTTAAACAATTTCCCCTTCTTTATTGAGGTTACAAATAGCCCAATTAAGGCAATTTATACAGTTTTAATACAAAACATTATTTATTTTTGTTAATATCGCACTCAATAGTAAAAATGTCTTACTCCTCTGGGATTAGTGGAAGTTGAATAATATATCTGGGATTGGTTGATGGCTGTCACATGATATAGGGATCAGGTAAATCAAAATCAACTTTGCAATTTATCATTAAAAAAAAAAACTGCTCGTTTGAGATTCAGCGTGTTATGTACAAGATGTGTTCATTTCTACAGCCTAGAGCAGTTGGTATCCACTTCTAGCTGGTCGGCAGGAGACTATACAGATGCTTATTAAACCAAGTAACTGCAAGAAAAAACAAAAACAGAGTAGATTAATAGATTTATTACGTATGGTCATTTGTGAAAGTGACAGAATAAAATTAAATATCCCTTTAAATCACAAACGCTATGTAAACTCTGTGTATGAGGTTTGTTTTACCTTGAACAAAATCTAGACAGAGCCAAATTATCTATATGTCACTGAATGGGACATGAAAAACCTAGCCAGCAAAAAAAAAGGAGCGCACTTTTACATTAAAGGGACATGAAATCCAAAAAAATATCTATTGATTTAGATAGAGCATACAATTTTAAACAACTTCCCAAATTACTTCATTCACTTGGTATTTTTTGTTGAAGGAGCAGCAATGCACTACTGGGAGCTAGCTGAACACATTCAGTAAGCCAATGAGAAGAGGCATATATGTGCCACCACCAATCAGTACCTAGCTCCCAGTAGTTAATTGCTGCTACTAAGTCTACCTAGGTGTGCTTTTCATCAAAGGATACCAAGATAATGAAGCAAATTAGATAAAGAACTACATTGGAAAGTTGTTTAAAATTGAATGAATTGCACATCTGAATAATGAAAGAAAAAATGTGGGTTTCATTTCCTTTTAAATATTGCGACCAATACAAATCAGATTACACAGTATCTTACAATCGCCTCTATTTTCATATGCATGGTTTTCTATTAGGCTAATAAGTATTTTGCGTATTTTGATACAATTTTTCATTCTGTTAGTTTGTGAGATAAAACAGGGAGATCTGCAGGGGAAATGTTTAGAAAATATGCTGAAACCTGTCAGATCTACGCCCATTGAATGCCCCTGTTCAGCTCACTATCAGAGGTGGGGAAACTTATTTTACTATAAGAAAAACAATGCACTATGTACATAGAAGTTTGAATTTCACTCCTTTTTTTGCCTCTGCAGTGTAGTTTTATTATGATTTCTACTGTTTGCATGAAAACATTTTCCTGCATAATTTCAATACAAATTTTATTTTTCCTATAAAATACGGTATTTGCAGAACAATTTTGTTGTGATTTTTATTGCAGTTTTACAATACTGTTGTTTGTTGCATATTTTATTTCAATACCTCTTTTATGCATTCCATACTATTTTTAAATAAAAATAAAAATTGTGAGCCCTGTTGTAATATATATGCATTATCTTCACGTACTTAAATATACTAAAGCTAATTTTCCAAATTGTGCAGTCTTTTTGTGAGGAACTCGTTCCTACTGAGCATGTGCAAGAGTTCACAGTATAAATGGATGCGTCTGTGATTGGCTGATGGCCGTCACATGACACAGGGGCAAGCAAATTGCCAGAAAAAAAACTTACTAAATTTAAGATTCAAAGTAAGTGATATTGCATTGCATTTTATTATGCATTGTACTATAATTAATGGTACTTTAAAAGGCAAGGAACAATAAGTTGCAAGTGCTAGGGAATTCATAGTATTGACAACATTCTTTAGAAAATATTACGAGCCCAGGAACCTTTAAATAATTGAGCCCCAAGCATGAAAAACATCAAGGCATAAACATTGCTACATGTAAAGACTTAAGGCATTAAAGAGGTTAAATAAACATTTATTTTAAAACGTTTAATCTCATCACCTGGGGGGGGGGGATTACCCATAATCTCAATCACAAATCTGAATCAGCAAGAGAGAGACCTCACAAAGGACATTTTAGCTAAAATTGTAATCCACATGGATACATTTCAGTTTTGGATAGGGGCGTTTTTTGTAATATACATCTACTAGCAAAAATGCTTCTAATAAAAGCTATAGCTGTTTCAAAAGTGTATTTAACCAGCATTTTAAACACAGCACTTGCTCAGAGAGTCTAAAGGTGCTTGTACCATCATAATGTTAATTATTGACATGATACAAGCCCCACTGGTGCTCTGAGCAGCTGCAGTATTTAAAATGTTGCTGCACTGAGAATATCTAGTTATGCGTCACATGCACAGAAAAATGTTAACACTAAAACAGTGATAACTTTTACTAGAAGCATTTTTGCCATTACATGGATATTGTAAATATGTTTATATTCACAGATGTTATTCATCTATGTGCATTTAAATTTTGACTAGAGTTTACCTTTAACTCTGCCTCCTTTCTATCTAGAGGGGCCTCTCCCAGTAATATGAGAATGAAACAGACATTAAACACCGAGATTGTACTATAAAATGTTTGATTATATGTAGTAAAACAACTTCTGTAGGATTTCCAATGCTTGCTAAAGGTGAAAGACTTAGCACTGCCCCAAACTGACCTCATGAAAGAAGGATATAGATGTTACAACATGGTTGCTTTATGGACAAACTATTTTGTAATATTTACACCTCTGCATATTATACTGTCTCAGTCCTATCTAGCATTTAGTTAGTGTTGTATGTCCTTATAAATGTGCTTTTAGGTAGTCAGTGGAGCTGTATATAGAATTCTTTAATACAAACCTCAATGATAGCAAATGCCAACACGACAAGCAGCGCATAGCTTAGTACTCTCTGTATTATGGTCTCCAACTTTGTGCCGCAACCCTTGGGACAAAAGAAATGATCAAATTACTGTGAAACATTCTCATTACACACATTCTACTTTACAGTGTTACAACTTAACATATTTAAACAAATAACAGCGTTACCTCTTTGTTAATTTCCTTCAGATCTTTGAAGTCCACATTACACTGTGTGCTTGTGCTGTTCTTCATGCAGCAGCTGACAGGCACAGAAGTATTACTTTTCTGTCTCCATGCCCAGGTGTTATTCATCCAATCAGTGTAATTGCTAACTCCGCAGCATTGTATCTGTAGAGACAGAATACCGTGTAGGTTACTCCCATCTCTTGATAGGCTCAGTTTAGCCATTCGTTCCAGTTTAGGAATTAAAGGGACAGTAAAGTCAAAATTAAACTTTCATTTTTCAGGTATAGCATGCAATTGTAAACAAATGACCAATTTACTTCTATCATCAAATGTGCTTTGTTCTCTTTATATCCTTTATTGAAGACTAAACCTAGGTAGGCTGATAGGAACGTGCATGTGTCTTAAGCAGTCTATGGCAGCAATGTTTGCAACTATGTAGAACATTACTATAAACAATGTTGCAAACACTGCTACCAGATGTCTTAAGACACGTGCATGCTCCTTATCTCACTAGGATTACTCTTTAAGAAAGGATAGCAAGTAAACTAAGCAAAATTGATAATATCAGTACATTGGAAAGTTGTTTAAAACATCATTATCTATCCAATAAATTTAAGTTTAATTTTGACTTTACTCTCCCTTTAAGGCAGTATTTTTCAAGACTCTTGTCTGTACTATGAGGTTCGGCCAATAATTTTATTAAGGTACTTTTTAGCGTGAGAGCAGTGTCTCTTGCTATGCAGGGCTCTGGATATGGAGGAGAGATACCTACACTACAATATAATGCTTTAAAAAAAAATAAAAAAAAAATAGAATATTTTGTGTAATTTCTCTCCATGTCGGCGATTCTAGGGCCCCCTAGTCTGTAATGACTTATCTACAGGTCCCTCTCTAGAAAGGGAAGAAAGCCAAGGGATATGAACAATAGCAAAGATATAAGAGTCAGAACAAAAACTATAGCGGCCCAGCAGCTTAAAGGTTAAAATAGTGTGATAGGACAATTGTTGGGGGGGGGGGGGGGAATATTGTTTTGTTTTTTATTCTTTTTGTATTCCCGCGCTAGACATTGTGCTCGAGTAAACTACCTGTTCTTTATTATAACGCTCACAAAATGATCACATGGACCTTCCTTGTTATCAGTTAAATTAATAATTTGGCCCAACCCATTTTTTTAGGGTTCTAAGAAATGTAATAAGTTGATGTTCTATATAGGCACTGACAAGATAAATATAAAGACAAGCATTGTCTAATGTAGACTCCCATTATGCATTGCTTGGATAAATGTCACTTTTTATTCAGTTCCAGAATGACCCCTTCACTTGGCACTCACAAGATAAATATACACTGTGTATGTAATCTATATTGTGACTATAACCCATACCATGCATGCACTACTACTTGGGTAAATGTCTCTTCCAGTTTCTAGTATATCCATTTCCAAAGCACTCACTTTTTTGGGGAATCCATTAATTTTGTTTGATTGATAATAAACTACTTTGTTTGTGGTAGTGCAGTGTAAACTGTTATAATAAATAGCTCAAGACACAATAACATTAACCAACTGTAATGGGTGCACAAATATACAATCATTTTGGGGTGTTAATTTCACTTATCACTAATGCTACCGTTTTTTATTTTTTATAACAGAATGTCTCAGATAAGCCAGAGCACATCCTGCATACTTGAGAACCCTGACTCCAACCAAGTAATCCCTGTATCGAATGTTAGTGTATAAGCTCATTTATATCTGTCTGTAATAGGCTAGAGCAGAGGAGAGAATATAAACAATCAAAAAGCCTTTTAAGGGGTGTGTCCATTCACTGTAAAATAATGCACATTTTGCTAACAAAGAAAGAATAGGGATTTTAAATGTATGTACCAATAACTATGGAACCACAGAACTATTCACAAAGCAACTACATTTGTGCAACAGAATAGTTTTCCTGAAGAGGTTCTGTGATAGCCCTGAATGTTTAAGGCTAACAAGAGTTTAGCTGATGATACATTATTGCCCTCTTTGGCATTTAAATGGTTAAACTATTTATCAATACTACATGTTAAAACCCAATCAGACTGCAAACATTACACAGATTATCATGGAAAACCCCAGAGTAGTGTTCCATATTCTTATGAAAAAGGTGCCTCACATAATACACAAAGGTTGGCTATACATAAATAATTATAATCCATTACCTCTTTTTGCAAAAAATCAACAGCTGTACTTTCTAATCCCTTCCCATCATCCTTCTGGAAAAGGACCTGCATGTTTGCTTGCAACGTAGGATTTAGCTGGAAATAAAATGCAGAATGTGAAAAAAAGTACAATAAAAAAAATGAAATTAAATCCTTCATTCTTATAATTAACTTTTAGGATTATGAAAGGGAATTAAATATCTAGTTATCCACATGAATTAATTCTGCATAAGCTTATAAGACATAAATACACAAAAAATAAAGGCTCTCATGTGCATTTTATTATTACACAAGCAATAATGTTACTCCTGCAAACTGAACGTGAGCTCCAGAGCATCAGTGCAGTGCTGGGAGCTAGCTGATCTGGTGAGCCAATGACAAGACACAAATGTGTGTAGCCACCAAATCAGCAGTGTATAATGTCCCTTTAAGTAAAAAGAAAAAAATATTTCCATATATTTAAATCATACAAGTGCAAACCACACTATATCCTATACATGTATGTGCAAGTATTCATGTTACCATTTGGAGTATGTTGACATTAAAATAAATAAGCCGGTACTAATTACACTTCATGATCTAATTGTATTAAATTTTTAACCCCAATGACTCGCCTATTCAGAGCTGCAGAATATTGCGGCACTTTACAAATAATAAGAAACAACATATATACATACAGTGATTAACTCCCAGATTCTTAAAGTGAATGTAAACTTTCACGAATAAGTGACCGTTTTTTTAAAATACTATTAAAAACAGGGGCACTTTCATTCATGAAAGTTTAAATTTCAACGGTTTTGTTAAAATACTTACCGTTGCTTCTTGCAAGCCAGAGCAGTGATTCCACCCCGCCCCGCCGCTCGTCTCTTCATACGTCAGCAATGAAGAATCTGGCTGATTGGAGGAAGCCGGATTCATCATTGCTGACGTATGAAAACCGGTGAAATGTAAACTTTCATGAATGTAAGTGCCCCTGTTTTTAATAGTATTTTTACTTTACTTCACTTTAACTACTAACATTTCAAGGCTTCTACACTTTTAAAGATTTTTCCAACCTTAAAAAGGGTTTTTAAACTCTAAATTTAAATTCCCTAAAACAAATTCTAATTAAGAAAAACAAAAAACAAAGTGTTGCTATATACATTATTTATTCTACCATCTAGGGCTCCATTAGAAATGCGGTGTTGCCCCCAAAAGCCGGCAATGCTGGTTTTTACGTGGTTTTGTTATCCTATATACAGTGCTGCCGCAAGTTTTACTCCCATAAGCTAACATGGGGCCGCATCGCAAATTGGTATCCAATATTCAGCGCAAGGACTTACGTGGCTAAAATGGAGAAATCTAACTCCATTTTCACCTCTCCACAAAAGGCAGCCGCAGCAAGCCTTGCTCTTAGTATGGGAGCACTGTAACTCCCAAAAATGCCTTAAAAAATAAACACCTAACGCATGCGCAATATCTATCTACCTGTCAACCGCAATCCCCCACCGCAATAATTAATAAAATGTATTAGCCCATATATCTGCCCTCAAACCCACATCAGAACTAATAAAAGTATTAACCCATAAACCGACAACCCCCCACAACGCAATATGCCTAATTAAACTATTAACCCCTATATCCGCCATCAAACCCACACCACAAGTAATAACTAAATTATTAACCCCTAAATCCGCCAACATCGCAAACTACCTATTAAAAACTATTAACCCCTAATCCGCCAATAACCCACAACGCAAACTACCTATCAAAGTATTAACCCCTAAACCGCCGAACCCCACAACGCAATAAACCTATCAAAGTATTAACCGCCAAAGCCCACGACGCAAATAAATAATTAAATTACTAAGCCCTCTAACCTAACACCCATTACATTAACCTAAATTACAAAATACTAAAGTTACTATTAAAATAAAAAAACTAACACTACTTTAACCCCTTAATGACCACAGAACTTTTCCATTTTCTGTCCGTTTGGGACCAAGGCTATTTTTACATTTTTGCGATGTTTGAGTTTAGCTGTAATTTTCCTCTTACCGATTTACTGTACCCACACATATTATATAAAGTTTTTCTCTCATTAAATGGACTTTCTAAAGATACCATTATTTTCGTCATATCTTACAATTTACTATAACAAAAATATAAAATATGAGGAAAAAATTGAAAAAACACACTTTTTCTAACTTTGACCCCCAAAATCTGTTACACATCTACAACCACCAAAAAACACCCATGCTAAATAATTTCTAAATTTTGTCCTGAGTTTAGAAATACCCAATTTTTACATGTTCTTTGCTTTTTTGCAAGTTATAGGGCAATAAATACAAGTAGCACTTTGCTATTTCCAAACCACTTTTTTTCAAAATTAGCGCTAGTTACATTGGAACACTGATATCTTTCAGGAATCCCTGAATATTCCTTGACATGTATATATTTTTTTAGAAGACATCCCAAAGTATTGATCTAGGCCCATTTTGGTATATTTCATGCCACCATTTCACTGCAAAATGCGATCAAATAAAAAAAAATTGTTCACTATTTCACAATTTTTTACACAAACTTTAGGTTTCTCATGGAAATTGTTCACAAACAACTTGTGCAATTATGGCTTAAATGGTTGTAAATGCTTCTCTGGGGTCCCCTTTGTTCAGAAACAGTAGACATATGGCTTTGGCGTTGCTTTTTGGTAATTAGAAGGCCACTAAATGCCGCTGCGCACTACGCGTGTATTATGCCCAGCAGTGAAGGGGTTAATTAGGGAGCTTGTAGGGTTAATTTTAGCTTTTGTGTAGTAGACAACCCAAAGTATTGATCTAGGCCTATTTTGGTATATTTCATGCCACCATTTCACCGCCAAATGCGATCAAATAAAAAAAATCATTCACTTTTTCACAAACTTTAGGTTTCTCACTGAATTATTTTTACAAACAGCTTGTGCAATTATGGCACAAATGTTTGTAAATGCTTCTCTGGGATCCCCTTTGTTCAGAAATAGCAGACATATATAGCTTTGGCGTTGCTTTTTGGTAATTAGAAGGCCGCTGCACATCACATGTGTATTATGTCTAGCAATGAAGGGGTTAATTAGGTAGCTTGTAGGGAGCTTGCAGGGTTAATTTTAGCTTTAGTGTAGAGATCAGCCTCCCGCGTGACACATCACACCCCCCTGATCCCTCCCAAACAGCTCTCTTCCCTCCCCCACCCCACAATTGTCCCCGCCATCTTAAGTACTGGCAGAAAGTCTGCCAGTTCTAAAATAAAAGTTTTTATTTTTTTTAAATAATAATTCTACTGTGTAGGATCCCCCCTTAGCCCCCAACCTCCCTGATCCCCCCCCCCAAAACAGCTCTCTAACCCCCCTCTGCCTTATTGCGTGCCATATTGGGTACTAGCAGCTGTCTGCCAGTACCCAGTTTGAAATCAAATATGTTTTTTTTTTTTTTTTAAAACACGATTTTCTGTAGTGTAGCTGCCCCTTCAACACCCAACCCCCCACCCTCTCCCAGATCGCTTAATATTTTTTATTCCCACCCTCTCTCCCACCGAGTCCCACCTTGTCCCTCCTTAAACTTGTTCCATAGTGTAGGGTTCCCACACGCACGCACGCGCAGGCTCCAGTGCACGCACGCGCACCTGCGCATGCACCCACACGCGATCCAGCCACCCTCCTCCACCGATGGACGCCCACCCGCCTCCCTGGATCATCTCTCAACCACCAACGAACATAGCCATCGATGGGTGATGCAGAGAGGGCCACAAAATGTCTCTCTCTGCATCGGACTGCTAAAAAGTGTTATTGCAGGATGCCTCAATATAGAGGCATCACTGCAATAACAGGAAAGCGCCTGGAAGCGATCAGGATCGCTTCCACCGCTTTCAAAGACCAACAGCGTACAATTTAAAAAAAAAAACTAAGTCTAACTCCCAGGTTGATACTCACCATTCCTGAAGTCCGGCGGAGAAGGTCCTGTTCCATGCGGTGAAGTCTTCTTCCAAGCGGCGACCTCTTCTTCCAGGAACAATTCAGTGTGGAGGACGGAGCTGAAGACCGGCGATCCTGGAGCCATGGAGCATGGAGGATCCTCTTCGTACGATCGGTGCCGTACACTGGATAGTGAATTCAAGGTATGCGATTAAAAATGGCGTCCCTTGAATTCCTATTGGCTGATTTGATTCTTCAAATTCAAATCAGCCAATAGGATGAAAGCTACTCAAATCCTATTGGCTGTTGATTTGAATAGCCAATAGAATTTCAGTAGCTCTCATCCTATTGGCTGATTTGAACAGCCAATAGGATTTGAGTAGCTTTCATCCTATTGGCTGATTTGAATTTTTTATTCCCACCCTCACTGCGCGCCGGTTTGTTCCTAGAAGAAGAGGTCGCCGCTTGGGAGAAGACTTCACCGCATGGGATAGGACCTTCTCCGCCGGACTTCAGGAATGGTGAGTATCAACCTGTGGGTTAGAATTGGGTTTTAAAAAAAAATATATTTTTTTTTTTATTTAGATTAGGGTGGGCAAATTGCAAAAGAGCTAAATGCCCTTTTAAAGGACAATGCTCAACAAATGCCCTTTTCAGGGCAATGGGTAGTTTAGGTTTTTTAGTGTTAGGTCCTTTAATTTTGGGGGGTTTGGTGGGTGGGGGGTTTATTTTTAGGGGGGACTTTGTGTATTTTGATGTAAAAAAGAGCTGATTATCTTGGGGCAATGCCCTGCAAAAAGCCCCTGTAAGGGCTACTGGTAGTTTATTCTTAGAGTAGCGCATTTTTATTTTGGGGGGGCTTTTTTATTTTCATAAGGATTAGGTACAATTAATAAAAATTTGGTAATTTTGTTTTTTATTTTATGTAATCTTAGATTTTTTTATTTTCTGTAAGTGTAGCTTAAATGGACAGTCTACACCAGAATTTTAATTTTGACTAGACTGTCCCTTTAAAAATAAAAATAAACTAAGTATAAATTAAAGAAGTGAAGCTTTTTTATTTTAATAGTAACTTTAGTATTTTGTAATTTGGGTTAATTTAATGGGTGTTAGGTTAAGGGGCTTAGAAATTTAATTATTTATTTGCGTTGTGGGCTTTGGCGGTTTAGGGGTTAATACTTTAATAGGTAGTTTGCGATGTTGGGGTTGGCAGATTTAGGGGTTAATAATTTAGTTATTACTTGCGGTGTGGGTTTGAAGGTGGATATAGGGGTTAATAGTTTAATTAGGCGTTAGACATTGCGTTGTAGGGGGTTGTCGGTTTAGGGGTTAATACATTTATTATTATTTGTGAAGGGGGATTGTGGATATAGGGGTTTTACGTGTCCGGCTTATTTTTGGAAGGCGTGTTAGTCTTTTACGGTAGATTAGATGTTTTTTTTTTTTTTTTTTTACTTTTCTTAGGTGCCGGCAGTTTCTAAAGTGCCGTAAGTCACTAGCGACTCCAGAAATTTGTATTTACGCTCATTTCTAAGCATCGCTAGTTTATCAGACTTACGGCACTTAATGAACTGCCGGCGCCATATATGCGATTCCCCGATGTGGGAGGTAAAATTACGGGGGCGGCGTAGGTTGCAGTGCTTGCTCTGAAGCCTGCGCCGTATATGTAATCTCGCCCCTAGTGCTCTTGCTAATATATAGCATTGCTGCAAAACTGCTGCCATATAGTGCTGCAGGCACGTGCACACTCCAGACCTTACCTTCTTGCTTTTCAACAAAGGATAATTTCAGTCTAGATGTCTTAGATCAGGTCACAAGCTCATTTACATATGTCCCTAATTAGCAACATGAAAGGAGACCAGGCAAATTAATTCTACCAGGCTTTTCAGGAGGTTTATCCTTGAACTACTCTTGATTTGACAAACTTGTAAATTGTACTAACAAAATTCTAAAACTGTTTTGCAATCCAGGGTTAAATTGAGGATATTTGCTATGAGTTTACTGTCACTCATTACATAATATCATAGGAGCATTTCTGATTTTAAATAAAACTCAACCTTTATTAGTTCTTCTTAAGGGGTCATTAAATCACACCTATTATTTTTTCCATTTAAAAAGTTAGCTTTTTCCCCATGATCCCCAGAGAGGCCAAAAAGCAAAATCTGTGACCTTGGTTTTCAAAATGATGCAAATTGCCTAAACCATCTGCAGTATTTGTAGGATACAGAATTAGTTTTTTGGCCTCTTCACACACTCTAATACATCTGTCAGCAAAGGACACAATGAACATGGATTCCACTAGGTTTTTAAGTGAACCTTGTGAATTTTTATCTTTATCTAAATTTGATCTATGATATGCGTTAACCCCTTGCGCCAATTGGACGTAGGTACAATGTTACATAGTACTTTGCCCAGTGTATTGTATTTATGTAGTACCTACGTCCAAAACAGAGGCACGTGCTGCGGTCCCCACTGTCGGCTTAGACAGCAGAGACAACATCTGGGAGCAGAAGAGATCTGCCTTCATATGGTAAGGGAGCAGAGATGAAGGCAGATCACCAGATCATTACAGAGAGGGACATGCATGTCTGCGGTTTCCGAACAAAGGGGATCCCAGGGGAGCTTTTACAACCATTTGACTTCTGACTGCAGTAGATGTGTGTAAATAATTTCAGTAGAGAAACAAATAGTGGCATCAAATATACCAAAGTGGGCCTAGATCAACACCTTGGGTTGTCTACTGTGAAAATAAATAGTGTTTCTGTGTAAGGAGTAATAGCAAATATGCTAAACTTACTTCGACAATTTGGGCAATTTTTTCTTTAGTAGCAAAGCGGTTAACATCAATTTAAAAAAAAAAAAAATCACAGAGATCATATATCACGTGGTGTAAAATTAAAGTTGGTGTAAGTGATAAAAATCAGGGATGGAGCAGTTTTGGTGGCACTATACATAGATGTGTGCAGATTGTGTACAATACTAATGCAGGGGATAATTTTATTAGTGTAGGTTGTCTATATATCCTCAAAATCATTATACTACTGAGTTAGCTGGGGGTGGGAATGCTTTATGGCCCTCTGTTAAGTAGGTCTGTCCACTACTGATACAAATGTTTTAATTAAGTCTCTATTCAATACTGTGATACTTAAAGGTATATGAAACCCAAAAAAAATTATTTTGTGATTCAGACATACAATTTAAAAAAAGTTTCCAATTTACTTCTATAATCAACTTTGCTTCCTTCCCATGACATTCTGTTGAAATTGTGCTGCCATCTAGTGCTCTTGCAAATGGATAATATTATTGCAAAACTGCTGCCATCTAGTGCTCTTGCAAATGGATAATATTATTGCAAAACTGCTGCCATCTAGTGCTCTTGCAAATGGATAATATTATTGCAAAACTGCTGCCATCTAGTGCTCTTGCAAATGGATAATATTATTGCAAAACTGCTGCCATCTAGTGCTCTTGCAAATGGATAACATTCTTACAAAACTGCTGCCATCTAGTGCTCTTGCAAATGGATAACATTCTTACAAAACTGCTGCCATCTAGTGCTCTTGCAAATGGATAACATTCTGCAAAACTGCTGCCATCTAGTGCTCTTGCAAATGGATAACATTCTTACAAAACTGCTGCCATCTAGTGCTCTTGCAAATGGATAACATTCTTACAAAACTGCTGCCATCTAGTGCTCTTGCAAATGGATAAGATTCTAGCAAAACTGCTGCCATCTAGTGCTCTTGCAAATGGATAACATTCTTACAAAACTGCTGCCATCTAGTGCTCTTGCAAATGGATAACATTCTTGTAAAACTGCTGCCATCTAGTGCTCTTGCAAATGGATAATATTATTGCAAAACTGCTGCCATCTAGTGCTCTTGCAAATGGATAATATTATTGCAAAACTGCTGCCATCTAGTGATCTTGCAAATGGATAACATTCTTGCACAACTGCTGCCATCTAGTGCTCTTGCAAATGGATAACATTCTTGCACAACTGCTGCCATCTAGTGCTCTTGCAAATGGATAACATTCTTACAAAACTGCTGCCATCTAGTGCTCTTGCAAATGGATAACATTCTTACAAAACTGCTGCCATCTAGTGCTCTTGCAAATGGATAACATTCTGCAAAACTGCTGCCATCTAGTGCTCTTGCAAATGGATAACATTCTTACAAAACTGCTGCCATCTAGTGCTCTTGCAAATGAATAACATTCTTACAAAACTGCTGCCATCTAGTGCTCTTGCAAATGGATAACATTCTTACAAAACTGCTGCCATCTAGTGCTCTTGCAAATGGATAACATTCTTACAAAACTGCTGCCATCTAGTGCTCTTGCAAATGGATAATATTATTACAAAACTGCTGCCATCTAGTGCTCTTGCAAATGGATAACATTCTTACAAAACTGCTGCCATCTAGTGCTCTTGCAAATGGATAATATTATTACAAAACTGCTGCCATCTAGTGATCTTGCAAATGGATAACATTCTTACAAAACTGCTGCCCTCTAGTGCTCTTGCAAATGGATAACATTCTTACAAAACTGCTGCCCTCTAGTGCTCTTGCAAATGGATAACCTTCTTACAAAACTGCTGCCATCTAGTGATCTTGCAAATGGATAACATTCTTACAAAACTGCTGCCCTCTAGTGCTCTTGCAAATGGATAATATTATTACAAAACTGCTGCCATCTAGTGCTCTTGCAAATGGATAATATTATTACAAAACTGCTGCCATCTAGTGCTCTTGCAAATGGATAATATTATTACAAAACTGCTGCCATCTAGTGCTCCAAAAATGGGCCAGTTCCTGAACTTATGTGCCTGCTTTTCAACAAAAGATACCAAGAGAACTCTGATGGTATAAAATCATAATTAATCTTGATTATCGTCTCTGAGGTTGGAATTTAGTAGTGGCTACTTTCAATTAATATTATTTTATTTTTTTGTCTTGAGGAGTATTCCAAATGTATTTTTTAGCATAGTATCAACAACCAGAACGCATTCCTCTAGCGCCATTTAAGAAATGTAATGCTTATTTTTAAATTAATTTAACTAAACTTTAGATGCAGTGCACATGCGTGTTACAAAATAAGTGTCATTATAGGAAATAAGAGAACAAATATATACTTTGCACTTATATATTTACAATTGGCGGTTTCTTTAATTTTGCCTTCCTTAATCTTAAAACGGAGCAATGTAACACACTCACCTTGTCTTTGTACACAAGTCCCAAAACTAAGGCGGCTACTGCTGCTGCAAATATTATGGAGATCAAACCTAGGAACTGAAAGTTGTAATAAAACAAAACAATAGATTAAACGTGATTAGTCAATTTGTTACATGCTTACTAAAAATAACTAAAATAATATTTAAAAAAAAATAAATAGCAAATTATATGATCAAGCCAACCTCCCTTACAAAGTTCAGAAAGGACCTCAAAACCGGGCTCTTCGACTGAATGCCCATCCCCTCCCCCCTCCTATCCGCTCCCCTTAACGCCTTGAGACACTCACGGGTGATTAGTTCTCGCTCTAAAAGTACCCAATAGATAGACCTGTCTGTAAGAGCAGTTAATTTCTATATACCTTATAAAAACATCCCATTTATTATATAACCATTAACTAGCACCTTTATCAAATTGATATATTTGATATTTTTTCTCCACAAATGTCATAGTTTTAATGCTATGTTTTATTAAAGGGACACTAAACCCAATTTTTTTCTTTCATGATTCAGATAGAGCATGCAATTTTAAGCAACTTTCTAATTTACTCCTACTATCAATTTTTCTTTGTTCTCTTGCTATCTTTATTTAAAAAGCAGGAGTTTAAAGCTTAGGAGCCGGCCCATTTTAGGTTCAGCACCCTGTATAGTGCTTGCTTATTGGTGGCTACATTTAGCAAACCAATAAGCAAGCATAACCCAGGTTCTCAGCCAAAAATGGTCCGGATCTTAAGCTTTGCTGCTCTATGTGAATCATTAAAGAAAAAAATTTGGGTTTAGTGTCATTTTAACCTTTTTTTAATCCAGTGTGTGAGTTTATATATTTTTGATATTTTGTTATTTAGCACACTGGTGATTATCCAATGGTTATAGTGAGTGCACATCCTGTCACTGTATTTAAAAGAAAGTATTGAATGTGAATGAGCATTTAAAAAAAGAAATGGAAAAACGTCATGCTATAATACGCATAGGGTGAAACCTTCAAATTGACTTAAAATTGTAAGAAAGAAAGTTAAAAACAGGAAGTTAATACTAAGTGAGACAACAATGTGCAAAAGCCCTTTTAGAGTGGGAGAGTTCCAGTTCACAAGAAAATAAACTGTGTACATGCAATACAAAAATGTAATCAACCCTATCACCCATCTGATTGACAGCTGTGATGCCACCATTCAACAACACACATACAATAAACAGTTTTCTAATATCTGTCAAATCAGTTTTAAAATATATCAGAGTTAGTTTCATATTTTCAGATCATCAACAGTGTTTTGCTTGTGATTAGGTAAAATCAAAGGATTTAAGTTGGCTTCAATTCAAGGAAATTATAACCAGAGGACGACTGCCTGGTATTTTTAGCAGGGGCCATTGGTTTTAGGTGGGATCAGACTTATATATATATATATATATATATATAGCACAAATGGGCTAAAAGAGGCTGGTGGTTCTCCAAAGAACAAGCTACTGAGCCATTGTTTGTTCCTGGTTGAGTGATTCCTGTAGTGTATTATGACCCTGGAAAATGTCTTTCTAAGGGTGAGGGAGAAAATGACTGCACCTCAATGACGAGGCTCACAGGAGACCAAAATCAATCATCTGAGGGTGCCATGTTCCTCAATAAGGAGGAGGATTTTCTGGAATTTTTGGTCTGGACCATCATTTTTACGCAAGATCAGACTAATATTCTTCAGGAAAGTACTTCAGGAAAAGTCCAATTGGGCTAAAAGAAACTGCTCCCAGGTGCTGACTTGCCAAAAAACAAGTTACTGAACCGTCGATCAGTCTTGGTTAAGAGTGCTTCTTTCTTTCTGTATAATGGAAACTTATAGTGAATGAAAAATGATTAGATTCTAAAAATGTGATATATTGTTGTAGCCTATGTAACGGCAGATTCATTTGAAGAATTTAAAGCTATTTGGTTCCATCGAGAGGGGGTTTAAACAAAATACTCTTTTTATATAAAATGTATTTATGTAAACTACACAAGAATATATAGCATACACACAACATTATACATATCTCTCAAACACAAACCATCTTTTATTCACAAATACACATTTTTTATAACTGCAATGCTTAGGAAACACGTTTGTAGAAGAATTTAAATGTTTGTAATGGTAAAATATTGATGTCTGTTTTATTATGGTAAATAAATCTCACTAGATAGAATTAAAGCTCCAGGGTGTTCTATAGTTGTGTGTATTTTATACCTAAGCTGAATATTGCGCTTGAGAAAATATAAATTATGCTTACCCAATATCTTCTTTTCCATCAAGGAGAGGAGAGTCCACGGCTTCATTCATTACTATTGGAAATTAAGAACCTGGCCACCAGGAGGAGGCAAAGACACCCCAGCCAAAGACTTAAATACCTCCCCCACTTACCTCATCCCCCAGTCATTCTGCCGAGGGAACTAGGAACAGTAGGAGAAATAGAGTATAAAAAGGTGCCAGAAGATAAATACATTTAGGTCCGCCCCACAGAGATACGAACAGGAGCTGTGGACTCTCCTCCCCTCGATGGAAATGAAATTATCAGGTAAGCATAATTTATGTTTTCGATCTAAAGAGGAGGAGAGTCCACGGCTTCATTCATTACTATTGGGAACATATACCCAAGCTCTATAGGACACTGAATGAAACCGGGAGGGTAAAAGGCGGACCCTAATCTGAGGGCACTACAGCCTGCAAAACCTTTCTCCCAAAAACAGCTTTCGCAGAAGCAAAAATGTAAAATTTGTAAAACTTTGTTAAAAAGTGTGTAAGGAGGACCAGGTAGCCACCTTACAAATTTGTTTCATAGAGGCCTCATTCTTGAAGGCCCAAGACGAAGCCACAACTCTAGTTGAATGAGCTGTGATCCTCTGAGTGGGCTTATGACCCGCCGTCTCATAAGCCAAACGAATCAAACTCCTCAAACAAAAAGACAAAGAAGAAGCAGAGGCCCTTTGTCCCTTGCGCTTCCCAGAATACACCACAAAAAGAAATGTAGACTGTCTGAAATCCTTTGTAGCCTGAAAATAGAACTTCAAGGCACGAACGACATCCAGGTTATGAAGTAACCTCTCCTTTGAAGAAGAAGGGTTCGGACAAAAAGGAGGAACAACTGTTTCCTGATTGATGTTACGGTTAGACACCACCTTGGGGAGAAACCCCAGCCCAGTGCGAAGTACAGCCTTATCCGCATGAAACATCAGATAAGGAGGATCACATTGCAAGGCAGCTAGTTCAGATACTCTGCCTGCCGATGCAATAGCCAACAGGAAGAGAACCTTCCAGGACAGAATCTTAATGTCAATGGAATGCATAGGTTCAAACGGAACCCTCTGCAAAACCTTAAGGGCTAAGTTTAAGCTCCAAGGCGGAGCCGACTGTCTAAAGACAGGCCTGATTCTAGACAGAGCCTGAACAAAAGATTGGATGTCAGGGAGCTCAGCGAGTTTCCTATGCAACAAAACTGATAATGCCAAAATCTGTACCTTTAAAAAACTAGCGGCAAGACCCTTCTCCAAACCATCTTGGAGAAAGGCCAGAATCCTGGATACCTTCACTTTATGCAAAGGATATCCATGCTTCTCACACCAGGACAAGCATGTTCTCCACACCTTATGGTAGATGCAACGAGCGACTGGCTTCCTTGCCTGAATTAGAGTATCAATCACACTTTCAGAAAAGCATCTCTTGGCTAAGACTAGGCGTTCAATCTCCACGCAGTCAGCCTCCACTTCATGGCCGTGGAGGCTCCACGGCCTCCACGGCGGAGAGGATGACATCCCCACCAGATCCGCAAACCACGTCCTCCATGGCCATGAAGGAGCAATCAGAATGGCAGAGGCCCGCTCCTGTTTGATGCGTGCCACTACTCGAGGCAGAAGTGGAAGCGGTGGAAAAATATAAGCTAGGCTGAATCCCCAAGGAACCACTAAGGCATCTATCAGCTCTGGCTGGGGATCCCTGGATCTCGACCCATATTGAGGTAGCTTGCAATTGTGTCTGGACGCCATGAGATCTATCTCTGGCGTTCCCCATTTGTGACAAATCTCCGCAAAACACCTCTGAGTGAAGAGATCATTCCCCTAGATGGAAGAATTGTCTGCTGAGGAAGTCTGCTTCCCAGTTGTCCACACCTGGAATGTGAATCGCTTAGAGTGAGCAGTCGTGGGACTCCACCCACTCCAGAGTCCGAGACACCTCCCTCATTGTGAGGAAACTCCTTGTACCCCCCTGATGGTTGATGTAAGTCACCGAGGTAATGTTGTCGGTCTGGAATCTGATGAAACTGACTGACTCCAGAGAAGGCCAAGCTTTCAGAGCATTGTAAATCGCTCATAGTTCTAGGATGTTGATCAGAAGGAGAGACTCCTCCCTGGACCACTTTCCTTGTGCCATCCTAGCACCCCAAAAAGCTCCACATCCAGTCAGACTGGCATTCGTGGTCACAATCTCCCAGGACAGTCTCAAGAAGCATGTCCCCATGGACAGTTGCTCCGGATGGATCCACCAAGAGAGGGAGTTCCGAGTCCGAGCATCCATGGATATCATTTGTGATAGATCTGAATGATCGCTGTTCCACTGTCTCAACATGCACAATTGAAGAGGTCTGAGATGGAACCTGGCAAATGGGATGACATCTATGCTTGACACCATGAGACCTATCACCTCCATACATTGAGTCACCGACGGGCTTGTGGAGGACTGAAGGGCAAGACATGAGGACGCGAGTTTCCGGTGCCGCTGGTCCGTGAGAATTATCTTCTCCACCCCTTCTATTAACAAAAATCTATGCTATTTCCCTCCTGTAACAGAGGAAGAAGTCTCTGCACTCCTATCCTCGGCTCATCTCACAACCTGCCCACTTGACCCTATTCCTTCACGACTTATTCCCCTTCTCTCTGCTTCACTAACCCCTACCCTAACTTATCTCTTTAACCAATCCCTCACTGCTGGCACATTTCCTGACACATTCAAGCATGCGACAATCATACCAATCCTAAAAAAGCCCTCGCTTGACCCCTCCACGCCTTCTAACTATCGACCAGTCTCCTTACTTCCCTTTGCTTCAAAATTATTGGAACGACTAGTCTATAATCGGCTAACTCAATTTCTCACAACTAACTCCTTACTTGATCCACTACAATCTGGTTTCCGCCCTAAACACTCAACAGAAACCGCTCTTGCTAAAGTAACAAATGACCTGTTATCAGCCAAAGCAAAAGGCCATTACTCATTACTAATTCTTCTTGACCTGTCCGCAGCTTTTGACACAGTTGACCATCCTCTCCTCCTAAAAATACTACATTCATTTGGCATCCGAGACACAGCCCTCTCCTGGTTTGCATCATATCTTTCAAACTGCTCGTTTTCAGTTTCCTTTAACAACACATCTTGTGATCCTATGCCTCTCTCAGTTGGAGTACCGCAAGGCTCTGTCTTGGGTCCCTTGCTTTTCTCTCTTTATACATCCTGCCTTGGAAAACTTATAGCCTCCTTTGGATTCCAGTACCACCTATATGCTGATGATACCCAAATCTATCTTTCCTCTCCTGATATCTCTCCCTCTTTACTCAACCAGATTTCTGACTGCCTCTCTGCAATTTTCTCTTGGATGTCTTCACACTACCTCCAACTCAATCTGTCCAAAACTGAGCTGCTTCTTATTCCCCCCTCTTCGAGACATCCGATACCTGAGATTTCTCTGATGGTTGGAGACTCTATTCTCAACACCTCACCCCAGTTCCGCTGCTTTGGGGTCACACTAGACTCAGAACTCACATTCAACCCACATATACAAACGCTTACCAAATCCTGCCGTTCACACCTACGCAACATTTCCAGAATTCGTCCCTTCCTTACTCAAAACACTACAAAAATACTTATTCATTCCCTCATCCTGTCACGCATTGATTATTGCAATCTACTCTTAAATGGCCTTCCAAAACACCGCCTCTCCTCCCTCCAATCTATTATGAATGCTTCTGCTAGACTCATCCACCTAAGTCGACGATCTACATCAGCTGCTCCGCTCTGCCAGTCTCTACACTGGCTCCCCATACACTCCAGAATACAGTTTAAAGTATTAACCCTAACTTACAAAGCACTCAACAGTCTAACTCCCAACTATATCTCCTCTCTCATCGTGAAATACTCCCCATCCCGTCCTCTTCGATCAAACTCTGACCTACGTCTCTACACTCCTGTTATCTCTACATCCCACTCCCGCCTCCAAGACTTCGCACGTGCTGCTCCTGTCCTCTGGAACTCTCTACCCCGCTCCATCAGACTGTCTCCAACCTTGTATAGCTTCAGAAGATCCCACCTATTCAGAGAGGCTTACCATCTCTCCTCCATCCCGCATCCGAACCAAGCTAATACATGTACATGAACTGCCTGACTCACTGCTGCAAATACAACCGATGTAACAAGCTACCCCAACCTTATGTCTCTGCACCCTAAACCTATAGACTGTGAGCTCTCCGGAGCAGGGCCCTCTTCATCCTGTGCTAGATTTGTTTAGTCTTGTTATGTTTTGTATTGTATCACAGATCTTTGTCATTGTATACCCCCATCATTGTACCCAGCGCTATGGAATTTGGCGGCGCTATACAAATAAATGATAATAATAATAGAGTCTATTATTGTGCCCAGGAACTTAACCCTGTTGCTGGGAACCAGGGAACTCTTTCCTAAGTTGATCTTCCAACCGTGAGATTGAAGCAAAAGAAGAAGAGCCCTCGAATGATCCTCTGTGAGGCTGAGCGACGGGGCCTGAATTAGGATGTCGTCCAGGTAAGGCTCCACCACAATGCCCCTGGATCTGGCCACTGCAAGCAGCGCCCCCAGAACCTTCGTGAAGACTTTTGGGGCCGTAGCCAGACCAAAAGGAAGGGCCACAAACTGGAAGTGTTGGTCCAGAAATGCAAATCTTAGGAACTTGAAGTGAATTGGCACATGAAGGTAAGCATCCTTCATGTCTATACTCGTCATGAACTGTCCCTCTTGAACTAGGGGCAGAATAGATCTGATTGTTTCCATTTTGAATGATGGAACACTCAGAAACTTGTTTAAAAACATTTTAGGTCCAGAATCATGCGGAAAGTGCCCTCCTTCTTTGGAACCACAAAAAGGTTGGAATAGTACCCTAGACCCCGTTCTGCTAGGGGTACTGGTATGATAACCCCGAGAGAGGCGAGATCTCACACACTCTAGGAAAGCCTCTCTCTTCTCTGGTCTTGAAGACAGGTTTGACAGGAGGAATCTGCCCTCGGGCGGATGGGATCTGAACCTTATCCTGTAAGACAATTTCTAGAACCCAAGGGTCCTGAACGTCCTGCAACCATGTGTCTGAGAAGAGAGATAATCTGCCCCCTACGTGATCCGGAGAACGGTCGGGGGCCGCCCCTACATGCCGATTTAGTGTCAGCGGGCCAAGATTGAGCCAGCTTCCAAGAACCTTTGGACTGATCCGCTTTTGTGGAGGCCTGCTGGCGCTGGGCCTTGTCCGCACGAAAGGGACAAAAAGTAGATCCCTTGGGCTTAGCCTTCTTATCCTGCGGTAAGAAAGCTCCCTTGCCTCCCATAACCGTGGATATGATCGAATCCAATCCTGGACTAAACAGGATCTTTCCTTGAAAGGGCAGAGACAACAGCCTCGACTTGGAGGTCATGTCCGCAAACCAAGATTTTAGCCACAAAGTCTTGCGCGTTAAAACAGAAAAACCTGACACCTTAGCATTCAGGCAAATCATTAGCATATTGGCATCACAGATGAAAGAATTGACAACCTTCAGCACCTCAATCTTCTCCTGTATCTCGTCGATGGATGTCTCCCCTTCGACCATTTCACACAGGGAGTCACACCAATATGTCTCAGCTCTGGTGACCATCACAATGGCCGCTGCTGGCTGAAAAAACAAACCCTGTGTGCTGAAACATCTTTCTCAACATGTTTACCAGCTTTTTATCCAAGGGCTCTTTAAACAACAAACTATCTTCAAGGGGAATAGTTGTCCGCTTTGCGAGCATAGAGATAGCCCCATCCACCTTGGGAATGGTCCCCCACAGCTCAAGCTTAGAGTCCGCAATGGGGAACAGTTTTTTAAAAGAAGAAGGGGAAAAGGATGAAGCCAAACGCTCCCATTCATTCTTAAAAGGACCAGTCAATACAGTAGATTTGCATAATCAACAAATGCATGATAAGAAGACAATGGAATAGCACTTAGTCTGAACTTCAAATGAGAAGTAGATTTTTGTTAAATAAATTATGTCTATTTCCACTCCCCCTGTATCATTTGACAGCCATCAGCCAATCACAAATGCATATACGCATATGCTGTGAATTCTTGCACATGCTCAGTAGGAGTTGCTGACTCAAAAAGTGTAAATATAAAAAGACTGTGCACATTTTGTTAATGGAAGTAAATTGGAAAGTTGTTTAAATTTGCATGCTCTATCTGAATAATGAAGTTTAATTTTGACCTGAGTGTCCCTTTAATAATATTTGCCATCTTAAAGGGACACTCATGTTTTATTAAATTTTCATTATTCAGATACAGCATGTAATTTTAAACAACTTTCCAATTTACTTCCATTAAAAAAAATATGCACAGTCTTTTATATTTACACTTTTTTTGAGTCACCAGCTCCTACTGAGCATGTGCAAGAACTCAGACTATACGTATATGCATTTGTGATTGGCTGATTGCTATCACATGGTACAGGGGGAGTGGAAATATACATAACTTTGAAATGTGTTAGAAAAGAATCTACTACACATTTGAAATTCAGAGTAAATGCTATTGTATTGTCTTGCATTTATTGATTATGCAAATCTACTGTGTTTACTGGTCCTTTAACGGGAACCGGGAAAGTCTGAGGCACTACCCTGTCCTCGTATACCTTGTAGCAGGTTCCTCCAGGATCTTAGGTTCCGGAACCTCCAGAGTAGCAAACACGTGCCACAGCAGAAAATGCAAATTTTCCATCCTAAACCTATAACCAGGCTCCTCCGCAGCCGGAGGTTTAGATGACACGGACTCCGACCCAGAAGGGGCCTCCTCCAAAGAGTCGCAGTGGGCCTCGTCATCGTATAGAACCTCTGGATAAACCATTGGCGAAGACAAACCCTGGGCCGGGCCGCCATGATACACATTACGCTTGCGCTTAGCAGAACGTGGTAAGGCATGGATCACTTTTGAAACCGCCGATTCCAGTTGGTCCACAAAGTCTGACGGCCAACGAATCTCTCCCGAAGGAGTAACTGTTGGACCCAAGGCACTGCATGTGCAATCAGAGATTAATGCAGGGAATGCACCTCACGGGATGAAGAACCCTCAGAGATGGACGGCTCAGTAGTACTAGACATCCGTTTACATTTAGATGTTGTGACTTTATCAAGGCATGTGGAACATAGTTGAGCAGGTTGATCTACCAGAACCTCCTCACAATAAACACAGGAATGAGACTTTGTTAAAGAGGGAGAGCCCTCTAACACATCAGAGTCCTCCATAGCTTGCGCTGTTGATAGACTAACTTAATTTACAAAAGGTCACCCTTATACCGCCAATGGCCGGGGCACTCACCACCTCCTAGGAACCGGACTCCAGAAACCGTTCCGTCTCCTTGCGTCACATTTCAACAGAAGAGAGATAGCCACACCCAGTCACATGGCGTGCCTTGCAGGACCGCCCCTGCACTAGGGAAAACGTGCCAAAAAATGGCCATGTAAATTTCCCGCCAGTAACCCGAAAGTTCCACACATTGCCTGAGCCTCATCTCGCACATAACGCAGCAATGATACAATAAACAATATCATGTATAAACCCCTCCCCTGTTCAATAATCCCCTTACCAGGAATATTAACCATTGATTCTGTAAAGATAAAAAGGGGCCACACTGTGACCCTGTCTTCTATGTTATCATATTAATAGAAAATGAAACAATCTTACCAGAATCTATGCCGTGGAACAGGAACACGGCCCTTCAAGTGTGACAGGTTAGTAGCCTCGCTCCTGACATGGACTCGAGTGTAGAAAGCAGGCAGCGAAACTAGTCAACGCTGATTGCTTGTGAAGCTGTTAATATGAGTCGGGATGGTTTTGCAGAAAGACTCTCCCCCTGCATCTCCCAAGGCTCTCACTTAAAGGCTGACAAGACTATTTAAAACTCTGATCCCAATGCGAAGAGTACTACCCTGCATAAGAGACTACTCCGAAACTCCGGCACTTCTCTGCCATCCTCCTGTGACGAAAGGCAACAAATGACTGGGGGATGAGGGAAGTGGGGGAGGTATTTAAGCCTTTGGCTGGGGTGTCTTTGCCTCCTCCTGGTGGCCAGGTTCTTAATTCCCAATAGTAATGAATTAAGCCGTGGACTCTCCTCCCCTTTAGATTGAAATCTCGTCTCACAGTTCTGTCTCGCTATTTCAAAGCTGATAAAGTTGCCTCATTTTTACTTTTTTATTTGTCTTTAACCATTTTCAAGAATGGTTTTATCAAGGGAGTGTTTTTTTTTTTTTAAATTACTTTGTTCTGTGACATTTTGAAAGTTTTTTTGATGTTGGTTTTCCCTCAGAGTGAAATGTGCAGAATTGAACGGTTACCAGGCAGCTGCTGCTCCATTCATAAAAATGTAGAGTGCAAGTTGCGGATGTGTAAAGGGGCATGTACAAATCTTTATGAATTTTGCAAATTTTTATGTTGTGTCCTTGCAGTGAGATATTAGTTTCACAGGTTTTATTGAATCTAGGAAGGAAGTGATACAATAAGCCATAGGAAAGATTAAAAAGGTTAGAAGAGAGAGTGATTGTTAGGTGCTGATCATCATATGGGGAGAATATTGTAAAGCATCGCCTGAATATTTGAAAAGTAGGTGAGAAAAGGGAGCAGTGTTTTCAAACGTTCTACACGCGCACAAAATCATCAAAAAGAAGACAGCACTGTGATCATGATCAGCCAATCATATTTATTTACAGATGTTTCACGCTGTACATTTTAGCTTTTTGTAGTACGTTATAGCTTAGGGCAGGCACAAGTAGTTTTTTTAATGTTTTTAGAAGACCCATTGGGGGGTGTATGTATTTGCTTTACTATATATATATATATATATATCTCTCAAATCATGTCCCCCCCTACATCGCTAAATGCCGACAGCATTGCACAAGCATTTCTAGTGAAATGCTAGAGAACCCTGAATGAAAACCTTGAAGTAAGGGTTCGTGACCCCATGTAGACCAAGTGGAGGGGTCATCTTAAGACCAGTAGGCTGGAATACATGAAAATAGGTTGAGGAGGAGAGCGGAAGTGAGGTACATTTCAAGACCGGAATGTGCAAGGAGAAGCTCCCGCCATTCCTCCCCTTTTTTCTTTTCTAGGGTTTGTTTAATGTCGCAGCTTGGGGGTGCTGGCAGGGGAGCTTGCCTATTTTCTGGTGGCTTTGATGAGAATGGGGATTGTTGGTACCTCCTGATTGATTGGTAGGGGAGAATTTGGATTAAGGGGCGTGCTCTTCTCAGTAGTATGGAAGGATACGTTTTGTGGCTGGGCAAGCACCCTGGGGTTTTATGGAAATGTTTAATGGTTTATTATTTGGCAATTATATGGCTATTTTATTTATTGTGTTCAATAAAGAAAGCTGCAGACTTTATAACCCATATTCTTGTGTCACGTATTTATTTAAGCAGAACGTAGTGCCTAATATGGGGGTTATGTGCAATGCCGTCCCCTGCACATTTGCGGCCAATCAGCCGCTAGCTGGGGGTGTCAATCATCCTAATCATATCTGATCGGGATGATTGCAGTCCGCCACCTCAAGAGGTGGTGGATGAGTTAAGGAGCAGCGGTCTTAAGACCGCTTGCTTCTTAACTCCTGTTTCCGGCGAGCCCGAAGAATCGCATGGAATAAACAGCATCCGCTGCTTAATAAATCAGCACCTTTGTATTTAGTAAAATTGTACACATAACAATCCAGTTGTTTTCCTAATAAGTAGAAAATAATAATTATACAAAATGCCCACCTATTCATTTGTGAAGCGCAATCTTCACTTCATTTGTGAAGCGAAATCTTTGATGACCGAATTTTCTAAGGCTGCCAGAGGATTCCCGAGATAACTCAATGATTTCTTCCAACGCATCATCCTCACATGACTAAACCCTACATAATACTGTTAGGTCATAAATAAATATTTTATAAGAAAAGTTGTTTTTTTGTTTGTTTTTTAGCTTAAAAGAAATGGCAATGACAGTTTTTGTAAATTGTACAAACTCCTTCTGTAAAACTCAGATGTCTTAATCCAACCTTTCCCAAAAACAGCTTATCTGTATAATAGTGCCGGTCATTAAAACCTAATCTGAGCTAAAGAATCGGATGAATAAGGAACTTGGGTACCGCCTGTTTGTTTGATGCAACCTGTAACTTGGACACAACACATCACATGAGAGTCCCAAAAGCAAGTCATGTGATCATCAGAAGACACCTGTGCTCGTGCATTAGTACAGCTTCAGACAGAATACTCACACATCCCATGCCAAAGCAGGATTCCTTAAGGGTGGCACAGCAGCCAAGGATCCCAATAATGAAAGTAACAGCAGCTACTCCTAGAATAATCACTGCAGGTAGCATCACATACGTGTTCGACAGGAAGTCTTCATAGCTTCTGTAAGTTGCAATAAGAGTTGCACCAACATAGCACAATGCAGCAGCAGCAGCCTGAAAAACAAATATGTGCATCAACATATTAATCAATAGCAACAAACGTAATGACGAATTATGTGCATTTACTAGTTTACCGTGGAGTTAAATAGCGGTTTATGGCTAAAAGCAGTTTGTTCCTCTTCTTTAAATATATTTAGTTACATTTGAAAACCAACGTAGAGAAAAAAAAAAAAAAATTTGTTGTGTCCCTTTTGTAACTTTCACCTAGATTACGAGTTTTGAGCACTATAGGGAAAATAAGGAACGCAACAAAAGTGGAGTTATTTAACCCCGTATAGCGCTGCCATTACAAGTTTTGAAAAACACTGCTTGCGCATGCAATATGGAGATTGTAAGCTCCATACCGCACACAAAACAAGCACTGTGTTTGACGTGCTCGTGAACGCTTTCCCCATAGACATCAATGGGGAGAGCCGACAAAAAAAAAAGTCTAACACCTGCGATCGCAGAAACAAAAGCTCCGTAACGCAGCCCCATTGATGTCTATGGGAAAAAAGAAGAGACAGTTTAAACCTAACACCCTAACATAAACCCCGAGTCTAAACACCCCTAATGTGCTGCCCCTGACATCGCCTGCCAACAGTTATTAACCTCTAATCTGCCGATCCCGATATTGCCGCCACCTAAATAAAGGTATTAACCCCTAATCTGCCACCACTATACTAAAGTTATTAACCCCTTATCCGCTGCACCCGAACATCTCTGCAACGATATTAAAGTTATTAACCCCTATTCTGCCACTCCCAATATCGCCGCCACCTAAATAAAGATATTAACCCCTAAACCTCTGACCTCCCACATCACTACCACTAAATAAAACTATTAACCCCCACATTGCAAAACAACCTAAATTAAACTATTAACCCCTAACATTAACGTAACCCTAACACCCCCTAACTTTAACATAATTAAAATAGATCTAAATTAAACTTACAATTATTAACTAAATAAACCTATTAACCCCTAAACCACCAGCCCCCCACATCGCAACAACCTAAATTAAACTATATTAATCCCTAACCCTAACACCCTCTAACACAAACATAATGAAATTAGATCTAAATTAAAAGTTACTATTATTAACTAAATAATACCCATTTAAACTAAATACATACCTGTGAAATAAAGCCTAAGCTAGCTACAATATAACTAATAGTTACATTGTAGCTAGTTTAGGTTTTATTTTTATTTCACAGGCAAGTTTGTATTTATTTTAACTAGGTAGACTAGTTAGTAAATAGTTATTAACTATTTACTAACTACCTAGCTAAAATAAATACAAACTTACCTGTGAAATAAAACCTAAGCTACCTTACACTAAAACCTAACATTACAAAAATAAAAAAAAAACACTAAAATCACAAAAAAATAAAAAAACGAAATTATCCAAAAAAAAAATAAAGATTATTACTATTCTAATGCCCTTTATAAAAAAAAAAGCCTAATCTAGAATAAACTACCAAGGGCCCTTAAAAGGAAATTTGTGGATGTAGATTGACCTTTGAAAAACAGTTGCAGCAAACAAGATGCAGGTTCTGCTGATAAGTTAATCTTTTAAAGTTCTACAGACACATTTAGCTTTGTCACACACTGAGTCATATGACTCCCAGCATATATTGTCACATATTTCCTGTTTTAATGTCTAAGGGTAGTTAACAGGTCAGAAGGGATTATTTTTCACTATTGGAAGATACAAATCAAGGATACATTGAGGAAGGGTTGGGGGAAGTCACGTAAGAATGTTTGGTAAGGGAGGGGGTACAAAATCATAGTGTGGAATTCTGTACAAACTGTCAGTACAAGAGGGGAAGCACATCAATGTGGATGTAGATTGACCTTTGAAAAACAGTTGCAGCAAACAAGATGCAGGTTCTGCTGATAAGTTAATCTTTTAAAGTTCTACAGACACATTTAGCTTTGTCACACACTGAGTCATATGACTCCCAGCATATATTGTCACATATTTCCTGTTTTAATGTCTAAGGGTAGTTAACAGGTCAGAAGGGATTATTTTTCACTATTGGAAGATACAAATCAAGGATACATTGAGGAAGGGTTGGGGGAAGTCACGTAAGAATGTTTGGTAAGGGAGGGGGTACAAAATCATAGTGTGGAATTCTGTACAAACTGTCAGTACAAGAGGGGAAGCACATCAATAAAGCATAAAATGTGTAGACTAAATAATATATGATTTATCTCTACTAGAAAACAAAACCATTCAGCCTTTGAAGAAGGGAAAATAAAATAATGTACTACTTACTTTTAAAGAAAATCTGACAAACACCCCAAAAAATATAAACACAAGCTTAAATAACCCATATAATATATAAAACGAATGTAAAACAGTATCGTGGATCCGACCAAATATGGCTCACAAAACTCCCCCCCGTGGTTCCAGATACTCACAAGCGGAGCGGCACGAGTTGCGTGCCTCTATCAGCAGATCGGGACTGTTCTGAGTCGCCCGACAGACACGCTAGGGCTGGTATACATCACACGGTGACCTCCAATCGGCAGCGGGTAGTTCCGTTAGGCTCCGACTAGCAAAAATCCGCTGTGGGTACTGGTGGCAGAAATCGAAGTAGGAAACAGGATTTCCCACTGCACTGTCAGATCCCGGGCTTTTAGCAGCCGTCGTCTACCTAAAGGAAGCGTAGTCAAAACTCGTTCGCTTCCTTTAGGTAGACGGCGGCTGCTAAAAGCCCGGGGTCTGACAGTGCAGTGGGAAATCCTGTTTCCTACTTTGATTTCTGCCACCAGTACCGACAGCGGATTTTTGCTAGTCAGAGCCTAACGGAACTACCCGCTGCCGATTGGAGGTCACCGTGTGACATGTACCAGCCCTGGTGTGTCTGTTGGGCGACTCAGAACAGTCCCGATCTGCTGATAGAGGCACGCAACTCGTGCCGCTCCGCTTGTATCTGGAACCACGGGGGGGGGGGGGGGGGAGTTTTGTGAGCCATATTTGGTCGGATCCACGATACTGTTTTATGTTTGGTGCCTCTCTCTTTTCTCCCTTCTCTACAGCCAAGAATCCATCTGGATTACTTTCGGGAGTGCTGCCATCAAGTTCGGCGTCTCAGAACTGTATTTAATATCTAAGCACCAGCGCACCCTCTGGGGATTGTTGATCCTATTTTTCATAAAACGAATGTAGCAGAACAAAATTGCAGTGATCAATCATTATTTGTTTTGCAATATCAAAGTCCTGACAATTTTGCATGCTTTTGTGGGAAGATTTTGTGCAGTGAAGTACTTAAAGGAATATTTTTCTGTCATGATTCAGACAGAACATATCATTTTCCATTTTACTTCTATTATCAAATGTGTTTAATTCTCTAGGTATCCTTTATTGAAGGAGCAGCAATGCACTACTGGGAGCTAGCTGAACACATTTGGTGAACCAATAACAAGAATCATATATATGCAGCCAACAATTAGCAGCTAACTCCCAGTAGTGCATTGCTGTTTCTGAGCCTACCTGGGTATGCTTTTCAACAAAGGATACCAAAAGAACAAAGAAAATAAGATAATGAAAGTAAAATTTAAAAAAAAAAACTGTTGAAAATTATCTGAGTCATGAACGTTTAATTTTGACTTTACTGGCCTTTAAAATGGGAATACTATGCTAACAGAATATCAAGAATAAATGTAAACATTTCAGTTCCTAGTACAAATAAACCATGGCACAAGATAAGTGACTAGGTGTGAGCATGAAAAGTAACATTATGCTTTGTCTAAGCCAACATGCTTCAGGTACAGTGAGATGTCAGGGCCCAAATAAACCCATATACCTGCAACATCTAGAACCCACCAGGCACCAGCCTGCTCACACACAACACTGGGAAGTTGTCTATGCCTTTTTGAACCAAACTATGATCTTCAACAAAAAATACTAAGAGAACAAAGCAAACAATAGATAAAAAGTAGTAAAATGGAAAGTTGTTTAAAATAAAAGTGAAAAAATGTGTTGGGTTTCACATCCCTTTAAGTTTTACCTTATTTATGTAACAAAACTATATACTTTCTGTGTGATACTCTTAACTCCTGTATTGGCTTCTTTGAAGGCCGCCTCTTATCTTAATGCATTTCATAGTTTTTTTACAGCTAGAGGGCATTAGTTCATGTGTAACATAGAAAACATTGTGCTCATGCCCGTGGAGTTATTTATGAGAGGGCACTGATTGAATAAAATGCAAGTCTGTCAAAAGAACTGAAATAAGGGGGTAGTCTGCAGAGGCTTAGATACAAAGTAATCACAGAGGTAAAAAGTGTATTAATATAACCTTGTTGGTTATGCAAAACTGGAGATTGGGCAATAAAAGGATTATCTAACCCTTTAAAAAATAAAAATTCTGGAGTAGACTGTCCCTTTAACTTGGTGGGTTTGTCTTGATTAAAGGCACATAACAGTAAACATTAAAATGTGCATGAATGCATTTGAGGTTTGAACACAAACATGTTTGCAATATACAGTATATTTGCATTAACAAAAACATTTCTACAGTAAAAGATTTTAATGGTTCAGGGGCATATGCACATTTCCAGTCAACATTACTGGCACCCTTGAATATTTTGTACAATATCTTTAGAAATAATTTAAATGTATCTACTTTGTATTATAAAAATGCATTAATTGGATTTTCAAAGCTATTCAACAAAAAAAGAAGATGCTTTTTCAACTAACATGTCTTGGTTCTTTTGTGAAATCTCTACATGGCCTGGACATCATTTAAAGGCACCCTCCCCGGACATTTGGTTGTACAACCCATGGCAACAACAACAGCCTCCAAATATTTCTTACAGCCATCTAGGGTTGCCACCTTTTCCTCAAAAAAGTACCGGCCATGGGTGAGCGCGGAGCCACTAAAGGGCGGAGCCAAAAAAAGATCACTTAATGTGCACACTTTTTTTAGGCATCAGCTCCTACTTAGCAGCTTTTTTTTTTCAAATTGCATCCTCTTGGTACTATGGGATTCTCCAGGACTCAGTGTGCAGTAGGCAGTGAGATATGTAATAAAGAGTCAGTAGGAGCTGCAGTACAGGGTAATAGGATTTCTATAGGAGCACTATATAGGGTATAGCAAGATTAGTAATAGTCAGTAGCAGCTGCAGGACAGGGTAATAGGATTTCTATAGGAGCACTACCCAAGGATTGGCGTAAAGCTAATGTGGTGCCACTCTTCAAAAAGGGAAGTAGGGATGATCCAGGAAGCTATAGACCAGTTAGTCTGACATCAATAGTGGGGAAGATATTTGAAGGGATTATAAAGGATTATATTGATGAGCATATTCGTGTAAACAAGATTAGGAGTTCTAATCAGCATGGTTTTATGAGAAATAGATCATGTCAAACTGATCTAATTAGATTCTATGAGGAAGTAAGTAAAAATATAGATAAAGGGGAAGCAGTTGATGTGATATACTTAGATTTTGCAAAGGCATTTGATACAGTGCCACATGAGAGATTAATGCACAAAATTAAGGGACTGGGAGTAGCTGAAAATGTTAGTTTGTGGATAAATAACTGGATAAAAGATAGGGAGCAACGAGTAGTAGTAAATGGATCATACTCCAATTGGACAAAGGTAATCAGTGGAGTACCCCAGGGATCAGTGCTGGGCCCTATTGTTTTTAATATTTTTATAAATGACTTGGAGCTAGGATTAAATAGCGACATCTCTATTTTTGCAGATGATACTAAGTTAAGTAAGGTCATTAGATCAGAGTAGGATAAACTTTCGTTACAAAGGGACCTGCAAAACTTAGAAGTAAGGGCAAGTAAATGGAAAATGAGATTTAATACGGGAAAATGCAAGGTTCTACATTTTGGAAGTAAAAATAAGCAGGCAACGTATTATTTAAATGGGACAAGACTTAGCCAAACACAGGAGGAAAGGGATTAAGGGGTAGTAATAGATAATAAGCTAAAGATGGGTGCACAATGCAGGGCAGCAGCTTCAAAGGCTAATAAGATACTAGCATGTATTAAAAGAGGCATTGATTCAAGGGAGGAAAATAACACCCTACAGCCGCCAATTTTAGCCACCAAAAACTACTAAGTGCAGTTACTTTATTACAAAATAAAGATGCGACTATCTTTATTTTTTAATAAAGTATATTACACTTGATTTTGGGGGCATTTGGTGGACATTTTTTAAAATTAAGCAGGAGATCTGATCTCTGGTTAATTTTATCAGCACTAATTGCTACCACGAGTTCCAAGTAGCAATAACCAGCCACTTGCAAATTTGCCCGTTTGTGGGAGCACAACAAATTAGCGCTACACTTGTGATCTAGGCCAATATAGAGAAGTAGTCAATTGTTGACATCTCAGTACTATTACTTTCACATTGATACACAGCCAAATTAGTTCCTCTAGTTGCACAAAACAAGAAAAAGGGAAACAAATCCATTTTGTCCTTTATAGCAACAACTACAAGAATATCTCGAAGTCTAAAAAGGGAACATCTGACAGTAAATGAGCACGATATAGAAAATCTGCAGGGAGGTGGTCCAGTTTGTGTCCCTATTGCTTATGCCAGGGTCACCAAGTTACATTTATCAAAGGCAAATGTAATATACTTGGTGATTATTTTGGATTATCCAGTACAGACACAAAGTTTACTGCACGGATCGCATGGAACTTCATGACTATTGTGCATGTAGCAAAGAAATGGCCACCTGCTGTTTTGTTTCTTTTTTCTCTTTTATAAAAAAAAAACAGTGATATGGGTAAAGGCCCCATGCTTAGGTACCCATGCCAGCGAGAGTTGCCAACCCTCACGTTTTTCCCAGGTTATCCTGTAAATGTACCCATATTTTTTGTATTTATTTGCTATAATTTGACGTTTCTCCCAAGTCCCGGCATGACGCTCAGACTGATTGACTAAGTTGTTTTTTTAAGCCTCTTCCTTCTCTCTCCTGAGTTCCCACTCTGAATACCTAAGGATTTCCTGCAAGGCTATTGGCTAAGAGGTGTAAATGTCACCTCTCAGCCAAATATCGAAGATAGCGTTCTGCCGGTGGGCAGACTTAGCAGCTCAGTGCAGGGATTGCTTGGAATAAATGAAGGACGGAGCTTTCAGCATGAAGTACTTTATACTTCATGAATGAAAGTCCCCTTTATTTGTTCCAATGGTAAATCCTAGCATTTCAAAAACGCTAGGATTTACCATCACTTTAAGTGGTTGCGAAGATTGCCCATAACTTTTAACTACATTGTACAATAGATTTTTCGTTGCATAAATGTTTTGTAGATGATCCATTTATATTGCCCATCAGAGGGTTTTTATAAAAAATGTATAGTTTTGCTTATTTTTAAATAACATTGCACTGATGTTCAGACTCCTAACCAAGCCCCAAAGCTTTGGATGTATAATGAAGTCTACAGACTCCTTGTTGTGTATTGGGTCTTTTTGTATGCAGGGCAGGGGGGGGGGGGTAACTGCTCTTTTTGCTTTGCCAGCCCCTTTTAGTGGGTGTCCCAGCCTAACCTCATCAGCAATGCTAAACTGGGAGCTTCTAAGTAAGTTTTTAAAAGGTTTTATACTGGATTTTTAGATCAGTATCTGTGCATATTATTCTTTATAGTAGTGTCTATAACAGCAGATAAGTTACAATTGGTGTATACTGTCCCTTTAAGCTGCCTGCCATTGCATTATATAGTTTATATTTGCAAACTTTAGGGGAATTTGTGACTGCTTTTAAATATTTTGCAGTGCCTTTTTGTAGGTAGAGGAGGGTCACTCAGTAGTCAGTATGTAAAACATATTTATTCTTGTGTAGTCAAACTTGTAACAACACTGTGGGACTGATATATGAAAAACAAAGTTTTTCTTTCATGATTCAAAGCATGAAATTGTAAACAACTTTACAATTTACCTCTTATCAAATTTGCTTTGTTCTTTTTCTATTCTTTGTTGCAATACCTAGATAGGTTAAGGAGAAGTAAGCATTACTGGGAGCTAGCTGCACATATATCTCTTGTCATTGGCTCATAGACCCCAGTATTACACGGCTCCTCTGGAGCAAACTTTGACTATGTGTTGCTGGTAAAAGTGCAATGATAAAATTGATTGATTGTGAATTGCAGAAGATTATGTAGATTTCACTTAGAAATTTTATCTGATCTTCTTGTCTTATAATAGAAAAAAACAAGCAAAGAAAACTGAAGTTTTTCTGTGCATTGGTCGGATCGCATCCTACGATTCTAAATGTTATCAAAGTACGGATTCCAGAGCAGCTTAGGTGGATTATACCGTCATGCTCTGCAGAAGCTCTATCTGGTACATTTCAGGTAAGAGAAAGTTCAGTGGTTTCTAATTGTTTGTTTGCTGCATCACAGAATATGAAAAAACAACTCAGATGTTGCCAAAGTCATGGCCAAAAATATGTACCCCTGCACCACTTTGCGCTTGCAATTACAAATGTTTACGCTTCTCATGTTGATTTCTTTTGTTTGTATTGAAATGACACAAAAAAAGTGGAGAAAAAAAGCCAAATCTGACACATTCCACGCAAAACTCAAAAAATGGACTTGACAAAATTATTGGCACCTTCTCAAAATTGTAAGAAATAATTACATTCTAAGTTTGTGATGATCCTGTAATTTGTAATTAAACTCACCTGTATCAATTAACAGGCGCTGACAATATAGAAATCACAAATGTTCCAGCGGGTGCAAAAAAGACCTTTTATTGTGCAAACAGGGATATGATAAAGCAACGTTTCAGGCTTGAGAAAGGGCCAATTGTGGGCCTGAAACGTTGCTTTATCATATCCCTGTTTGCACAATAAAAGGTCTTTTTTGCACCCGCTGGAACATTTCTGTTTTCTTCATACTGATGCTGGGTTTGGTGAACCTGTTCCTGGCTGTGCAGTGAGTGCTGTGTTTCATACTACATTGTTGCAATATAGAAATCACACCGGCAACCAGTTAAAATGGTGAAAAATGTACTCAACCTTTCTGTTGTTTGTCTCTGTGTGCCACGCCTGAGCATGGAGAAGAGAAAGAGCAGCAAAGAATTGTCTGAGGATTTAAGAACAAAAATTGTAGAAAAGCATGGATAATCTCAAGGTTACAAGTCCATCTCCAGAGATCTTGATGTTCCTGTGTCCACAACGTTGTCAAGAAGTTTGTAGCTCATGGCACTGTAGCTAATCTCCCTGAACGCGGACGAAAGAGAAAAATTGATCATAGATTGCATGGAAGGATTGTTCGAATGGTGGATAAAGAACCTTGATTAACTTTCAGACACATTCAAGCTGACCTTCAGACACAGGGTACAAATGTGTCAGCTCGCACTATACATAGAACTTGCAAGTCCTGAACTGGCCAGCAATGAGTCCAGGGGTTATATTTATAAAAGCATTAATCTCAGTGCATTCGGCGGCGTCAATACGCTCGCCAGACATCGCTGACGCGGATCTGAATACAATACCCTTATTTATCAAAAAAGCCGTCAAAAACACGTGCGTCAAGTACGGTGCGAAAAGCATCGCACTGTTGTTCACTAACAGTCATCAATGTTGCGGTTATTCAGTTTTTTCCCAACTTTATTTATACCATTTCATTACTGTCCATGAACAAGCACATTTCTCTAAAGCTAATCTTATTTTTCCACTGTTAATGTCCAAGAAATAGCTACATTTATACCTCAACAAACAATATCTCATGGAAACTTATTTTTATACTTATTTGTTATACAAAAAAAATCTGTTATATGATACTTTCACATAAATTAATGTGTATTTGTATTTCTAGAAGTCATGATATGCTTTTATTTTATAAATGATTATTAATACTTGAATTTGTACATATATCTTTGCACGTGTGTGAGTTTGTGAGTGAGTGAGTGAGTGAGTGAGAGAGAGAACCTTTACAAAAAAAAGGAGAAAAAGTGTATGTGTACCTATCTATCAAAGTGTAAAGATACTTATTGGTGGGTTGGACCAGTGTAGTCTAATAAATACAAAATAAAATGCTTCATCTGCAATTGTGAATTCAGTATTGTACATGGTGGAAAAATGAATGTGAACAAAATTCGCAAACTGCAGTTAAAATATTAGTTATACATTTGTTTATGTGAGAGACACATGCTATAATTTGTTTTTTTAATTATAAGTTTAACTAAAAGTGACAGTCTACACCTTGGTTATTGTCACAAAAGGCTCACTAGGTCGGTGGATTCAACAGAGTGCCTAGATGCAGCCCAGATCGTGATGTCATCAGTGGGAGGAGCTTTGCAGCCATTTTAATGTGGCTAGAACTATATTCCTTTTAAAATAAACTTTTTACTGTTCCTGCTGCATAATATAGAAAGGGGTACCGTACAGGGGCTATTTGCAGCTTAATCTAAGGTAAGACTTTAAAATGACTAAGTTGAAGACTGTAATCGTCTCTTTGATTTCTTTTAGGTCACAAGACCAAAGAGCAGGACGCCAAAAATTCACCTACAATCTACAATCTTAAATTTTTTCCATTCTCCTAAACCAGGGCTGGCTCAAGACATTGTGCTGCCTGGGTCCAATAATAAAATGTTGCCTCCCAGCTCTCTACACACTACAGTCTAAACCCAACCAAATGCAGTTGTATCATAGATTAAAGTTCAGCAGATTAAAAATTAACATGAAGCCAAGCAGTTGGACACTATATCAATTTAATGTCTCTTTAAAAAACACTAATATCCAGAATATGCTTTCCCCATGTGCTGCCCCTGACATGTGCTGCCTGGGATCCATTGTCCCATCTGGTCCAATTATAGAGCCAGCCATACTCCTAACTTTAAAGGGACACCGTACCCAAACATTTTCTTTCGCGATTCAGATTGAGCATGAAAGTTTAAGCAACTTTCTAATTTACTCCTATTATCGAATTTTCTTCATTCTCTTGGTATCTTTATTTGAAATGCAAGAATGTAAGTTTAAATGCCGGCCCATTTTTGGTGAACAACCTGGGTTGTCCTTGCTGATTGGTGGATAAATTCATCCACCAATAAAAAAGTGCTGTCCAGAGTACTGAAACAAAAAAAAAAAGCTTAGATGCCTTCTTTTTCAAATAATGATAGCAAGAGAACAAAGAAAAATTGATAATAGGAGTAAATGAGAAAGTTGCTTAAAATTGCATGCTCTTTCTGAATTACAAAAGAAAAAATTTGGGTACAGTGTCCCTTTAATATAAATAGCATAGAAAGGAAGGCTGTAGCTGGAGAGCTTGCACTTGTTTGCCTACTGTGAAACATAACCTAAGCTATAGCACCATGGAATGTGGCATTAAACTTTCAAAGGGGATGTCTGGCGACTGATGCTTCTAAAAGATGTCTTGTGGGCAAACAAAACCAAAATTATAGTAAAGAATGTTTTGGCACAAAGGAGTGTAAAAGATTGTGTTTGCATTTTAAAGGGACATTGAAGCCAAAAAATATTTTTTTCGTACATCAGATAGAGCATGCAATTTTAAGCAACTTTCTAATTTACTCCTATTATCAGATTTTCTTCGTTCTCTTGCTTTTTTTATTTGAAAGAGAAGGCATCTAAGTTATTTTTTGGGTTCAGAAATATGGAAAGCACTTTTTTATTGGTGGATGAATTTATCCACCAATCAGCAAGAACAACCCTGGTTGTTCACCAAAAATGGGCCGGCATCTAAACTTACATTCTTGCATTTCAAATAAAGATACCAAGAGAATGAAGACAATTTGATAATAAGAGTAAATTAGAAAGTTGTTTAAAATTGCATGCTCTATTTGAATCCCAAAAGAAAAAAATTGGGTTCAGTGTCCCTTTAAGTAATCCCCTTAAAAATTGTATACTTTTCTTTAGCACTAGATTCTTTCAATCACAAAAATAGAAAAATGTTTCCAATTGTAATAAGATACTTTGACCTTGACCACTTCAATGGAATCCAAAACAAATTGTTGGATTTTATTGAACAGGAAAATGAAACTGCAAAAGGTGTCCATAGTTTGTTACAAATTCACACAATTTGAGTATAAAGAATAAATCTGCATAGTGCGCCGATAGTGCTAATGTGAATTATGTATGGGAAGCATTGTCCTGTTATGAAACTGCTCAATGATAGCAATGAAAGAATTCTTCAGGCCAATTGTTAAAATCTTGTTATTCATAATGCCATAAAACATGAATGTGAAGTTTTAGATATAGATATTGAAGTGTTGGTACTGAAATCGTATATCCATTTTTCAGTTTCTGCTAAAAGAAGACAGAGAATGTAACTTTTTGAATTTGTTGATGTGGAATGGACTGAAATTCTTCTGCATGTGCCTACAATATGGTTCTCTCTAACGCCAGCTGTAGAAAGGCTCTTAAAAAACTGGGATTAAAAAGCTAATTTTAAGAGTATAGATGATTGTCCAAAATATTTAAAAAAATATTTGTGTGATGAAAATTTACAAATGGAAATTACAATTGAGGCATATCTTAGCTTTTTTAATGTAAACCTGTCCTGGCAACATGTCATATGTATTAAACTAACTAAAATAAATTGTTACCGATTGTTGTTTAATGCAGTGTACATGTGTATTTTATTTTTGGCTAATGTCATTTTAACTTGTGGAACTTATGTGACAAAACATAAAATATTGAATAAAGCGGGTTTTATTAACTAATTCAGTTACAGGTAGATTACGAGTTGTGCATTCGTCTTTTAACGCTGAAAATATAGCCATTTTAGCGTTAAAACAGCAACACAGCCATTACGAGTCTTGTCAGTATAGCTGTACCGCAAGCCTTTTAGCCTGTAAAGCAACGTCAGTCCCGCATTCGTAAAAATTACATTTTTTCATGGGACTTCCATAGCGCTGACATTATGAGTTTTGCGATGAGGCTAAAAAAAACTTGCGTTACACCCTATAACGACACGATCCGTACTGCCATCTGAGAGCAGTAGTTATGAGTTTTACGCAACAAAACTGTTACATAAAAGTTTTCATAACTAAAGTGTTACAAAGTACACTAACACCCATAAACTACCTATTAACCCCTAAACCGAGGCCCTCCCGTATCACAAACACTATATTAAAGTTATTAACCCCTAATCTGCCGCACCCAACATCGCCGCCACTAATAAAATGTATTAACCCCTATTCTGCCGCTCCCCGACATTGTCACCACTATAATAAAGTTATTAACTCCTAAACCGCCGCCCTTCCATATCACAAACACAATTTAAATATTATTAACCCCTAATCTGCCGTCCACCCACATCGCCCCACTATACTAAAGTTATTAACCCCTACACCACCACCACTATAATAAACCTATTAACCCCTAAACCACAAGCCCCCTCAATGAAATATACTAAATTAAACTATTAACCCCTAAACTGAAAGCCCCCCACATCACAATAAACTAATTTAAACTAGTAACCCCTAAACCTAACGCCCCCTAACTTTAGATTAAAATTACAATTTCCCGATCTTAAATTAAATCTTACCTGTCAAATTAAAAAAAACTAAGTTTAAAACCAACAATTAAACTAATATAACTATTAAACTAAAATTAAACTACCAATAAAAGAAAACTAAAATACACATTAAAAAAATCCTAACGCTACTATAAAAATTACAAAGTATTTAATTACAAAAAATAAAAAATACTAAATTACAAAAAATAAATGAAATTATCACAAAAAAAAAAGAATTACACCTAATCTAATAGCCCTATAAAAATAAAAAGCGCACCCAAAATAAAATTAAAACCCTAGCCTACAATAAACAACCAATAGCCCTTAAAAACGGGCCTTTTGTAGGTCATTGCCCTAAGTTAAACAGCTCTTTTACCTGTAAAAAAAAAAAAATACAAAGACCCCCCCAACAGTAAAACCCACCACCCAACCAACCCCCCAAATTAAAAAAAACCTAACAAAAACCTAAACTACCCATTGCCCTGAAAAGGGCATTTGTATGAACTGCTGGTGCAATGACAAATGCTGACAGCGTATGCTGTCGGCATTTATCGATGTACGGCAGACATGATCCACTATTTCAGATCATGTCCGTCCGCACATTAATAAATGGACCCCACATAGTTAAACTGAAGAAGAAAAAACTCGGCAACTTTAGACTTTAAGTGGCTCAGGGCTAACTTGATGAAAAGGGATATGAAACCCACATTTTTCTTTAATGATTCAGATAGGCAACTTTCTAATTTACTCCTATTATCATTTTTTTTTTTCGGTTTCTTCGTATTTTTATTGAAAAAGCAGGAATGCAAGTTTAGGTAGTTCAGCACCCTGGGTAGAGCTTGCTGATTGGTGGCTACATTAAGCTTACATTTCTGCTTTTTTAAATAAAAATACCAAGAGAACAAAGAAAAATTGATAACAGGAGTAAATTAGAAAGTTGCTTAAAATTGCATGCTCTATCTGAATCATGAAAGAAAAAAAACTATTTGGGTTTCATATCCCTTTAAGCTGCAATCTACTCAGTGATTGGTTAGATCAGGAGGAAAGCTCATGTACTCAACACTAACTGGCCACAACAAAAGTAACCAAGCAGGTTTTTCAGGGAGTAGATCACTCAATTGGCCTTGATTTACAAAACTTTGTAACTGGTGCTGACAAACAAATAGTGTTGAATTATTTTATAACACTTTTGCAATGCAGTGCTTTGTACTTTGGAACTACAGGCCAGTCTTTGTGATCAGAAAGGGGCTTGATGTGCACTATATTTATCTGATCTCAGTCTGATTACCTTCCTGTATAACATCACTGTTTGCTTCCCATTGTCAATACATTGCTAACTTTCATTACAAAAGGACCCTATAGAGCGGGCTCATTAATTCTAAATAAAACACCTTTGATCAGGTAAGGAGATCCTAAACATTTGCACAGTCACAGTGCTCTGAGCACAGGTTCATTGCTTCAATCAGAAATGGCATATTAAAAAGGGACAACCCAATTTTTTTTTCTTTCATGGATTCAGATATACAGCATGTAATTTTAAACAAATCTATTTAAATTTGCTTTGTTCTCTTGATATTCTTTGTAAAAAAAAAAGCATACCTAGTAGGCTTAGGAGCGGCAATAAACTACTGGGAGCTAGCTGCTTATTGGTGGCTGACCATATTTGCCAATTGTCATTACTTCACCAACTGTGATCAGCTAGCTCCCAGTAGTGCATTGCTGCTCATTGAACAAATGATACCAAGAAAATGAAGCAAGTTTGTTAATAGAAGTAAATTTGAAAGCGGTTTAAAATGATATGTTCTATTTGAATCACAAAAGAAAAATGTTGTGTTTCATGTTCCATTAAAAGGGACACTGAACCCAAATGTTTTCTTTCATGATTTAGATAGAGCATGCAATTTCTTCTGTTAAGTGTGATCAGTCCACGGGTCATCATTACTTGTGGGATATTAACTGCTCCCCTACAGGAAGTGCAAGAGGATTCACCCAGCAGAGTTGCTATATAGCTCCTCCCCTCTACGTCACCTCCAGTCATTCTCTTGCACCCAACGACTAGATAGGATGTGTGAGAGGACTATGGTGATATATTTAGTTTTTATATCTTCAATCAAAAGTTTGTTATTTTATAATAGCACCGGAGTGTGTTATTCCTTCTCTGGTAGAATTTGAAGAAGAATCTACCTGAGTTTTTCTATGATTTTAGCCGGAGTAGTTAAGATCATATTGCTGTTTCTCGGCCATCTGAGGAGAGGTAAACTTCAGATCAGGGGACAGCAGGCAGATTAATCTGCAAAGAGGTATGTAGCAGTTTATTATTTTCTGACATGGAATTGATGAGAAAATCCTGCCATACCGTTATAATGTAAACTCAGCCTTGAATGCAGTAGATGTAGCTGATATCAGGCTGTCATGTATGTATATTTTACACTTCAGTTTTCTGGGAAATGGTACTTCTCTGGCTTTTAAACTGTATACATAGACTTAACCTATTTTGCAGGGACTTGCAATAGGTTTTAAATGACAATTAATTATTGAGGTAAAACGTTTTTTTGCTGGCATGTAAAAACGTTTTTTTCTCTGAGGTACTGGGTGAAAAAATGTTTTGGGCACTTTTTTTCCACTTGGCAATAGTTTTGATTTAAATTAGAGCAGTTCACTGATCCCTCTCACTGTTATGTGTGTGGGGGAGGGGCCATTTTTGGCACTTTTACTATGCATCAGAAAAACTCAGTCAGAGGTTCATTTTCTTCCTGCATGATCCGGTTCATCTCTACAGAGTTCAGGGATCTCAAGAGTCTTTTTTGAGGGAAGTAATCATTACAGCAGAGCTGTGCTGATTGTATTGACTGTGATATAAAAAACGTTTATTTGTGTATTTTTTTCTGCTGCCTGGGTTAGTTATCATTTGCTGAGGGGAACAATCCTTTGCTAAAACTGTATATTCTGACAAAGATTGATGCTATAACTTAATTATTTTATCTGTTATAATATTTTCTGTGCTTCTTAAAGGCACAGTTCGTTTTCATATTATTTGTAAATTACTTTGAAAAGTATTTCCAAGTTGCTGTTTATTTGCTAGTGTGTTAAACATGTCTGATTCAGAGGAATATCTCTGTGCTATATGTGTTAATGCCAAAGTGGAGCCCAATAGAAATTTATGTACTAAATGTATTGATGCTACTTTAAAAAATAGTCAATCTGTACAAATTGAACATATTTCACCAAACAACGAGGGGAGAGTTATGCCGACTAACTCGCCTCACGTGTCAGTACCTGCATCTCCCGCTCAGGAGGTGCGTGATATTGTAGCGCCGAGTGCATCTGGGCGGCCATTACAAATCACATTACAAGATATGGCTACTGTTATGACTGAAGTTTTGGCTAAACTACCAGAACTAAGAGGTAAACGTGATCACTCTGGGATGAGAACAGAGTGCGCTGATAATGCAAGGGCCATGTCTGATACTGCGTCACAGTTTGCAGAACGTGAAGACGGAGAGCTTCATTCTGTGGGTGACGGTTCTGATCCAAATAAACTGGACTCAGACATTTCAAATTTTAAATTTAAGCTTGAGAACCTCCGTGTGTTACTAGGGGAGGTATTAGCGGCTCTGAATGATTGTAACACAGTTGCAATCCCAGAAAAAATGTGTAGGTTGGATAAATATTTTGCGGTACCGACGAGTACTGACGTTTTCCTATACCTAAGAGACTTACTGACATTGTTACTAAGGAGTGGGATAGACCCGGTGTGCCTTTCTCACCCCCTCCTATATTCAGAAAAATGTTTCCAATAGACGCCGCCACACGGGACTTATGGCAAATGGTCCCTAAGGTGGAGGGAGCAGTTTCTACTTTAGCTAAGCGTACCACTATCCCAGTGGAGGATAGCTGTGCTTTTTCAGATCCAATGGATAAAAAATTAGAGGGTTACCTTAAGAAAATGTTTGTTCAACAAGGGTTTATATTGCAACCTCTTGCATGTATTGCGCCTGTCACGGCTGCAGCAGCATTTTGGTTTGAGTCTCTGGAAGAGACACTTCAATCATCCACACTAGATGACATCACACACAAACTTAAATTCCTTAAGTTAGCTAATTCATTTATTTCAGATGCCGTAGTACATTTAACTAAACTTGCGGCTAAAAATTCAGGATTCGCCATTCAGGCACGCAGAGCTCTGTGGCTAAAATCCTGGTCAGCTGATGTTACGTCTAAATCTAAATTGCTTAATATTCCTTTCAAAGGGCAGACCTTATTCGGGCCCGGCTTGAAAGAGATTATTGATGACATTACAGGAGGTAAAGGTCATGCCCTGCCTCAGGACAAGGCCAAAGCCAAGGCTAGACAGTCCAATTTTCGTTCCTTTCGTAATTTCAAAGCAGGAGCAGCATCAACTTCCTCTGCACCAAAACAGGAAGGAGCTGTTGCTCGCTACAGACAAGGCTGGAAACCTAACCAGTCCTGGAACAGGGGCAAACAGGCCAGAAAACCTGCTGCTCCTAAGACAGCATGAATTGAGGGCCCCCGATCCGGGACCGGATCTAGTGGGGGGCAGACTTTCCCTCTTCGCCCAGGCTTGGGCAAGAGATGTTCAGGATCCCTGGGCGTTAGAGATCATATCTCAGGGATACCTTCTGGACTTCAAATCCTCTCCCCCAAGAGGGAGATTTCATCTGTCAAGGTTGTCAACAAACCTAACAAAGAAGGAAGCGTTTCTACGCTGCGTACAAGATCTTTTATTAATGGGAGTGATCCATCCAGTTCCGCGGTTGGAACAAGGACAAGGGTTTTACTCAAATCTGTTTGTAGTTCCCAAAAAAGAGGGAACCTTCAGGCCAATCTTGGATTTAAAGATCCTAAACAAATTCCTAAGAGTTCCATCGTTCAAGATGGAAACTATTCGAACAATTTTGCCCATGATCCAAGAGGGTCAGTACTTGACCACAGTGGATTTAAAGGATGCTTACCTTCACATACCGATTCACAGAAGTCATTACCGGTATCTAAGGTTTGCCTTTTTAGACAGGCATTACCAGTTTGTAGCTCTTCCATTCGGACTGGCTACGGCTCCAAGAATCTTCACAAAGGTTCTGGGCACTCTTCTGGCGGTACTAAGACCGTGAGGAATTTCAGTAGCTCCGTACTTAGACGACATACTGATACAAGCTTCAAGCTTTCAAACTGCCAAATCTCATACAGAGATAGTACTGGCATTTCTAAGGTCGCATGGATGGAAAGTGAACGAAGAGAAAAGTTCTCTCTTTCCACTCACAAGAGTTCCCTTCCTGGGGACTCTGATAGATTCTGTAGAAATGAAGATTTACCTGACAGAGGACAGGTTAACAAAACTTCAAAATGCATGCCGTGTCCTTCATTCCATTCAAGAGACCAGAAATTCTCTTCTATGGTGGCTTTATCGGCCACATCTGTCCAGGGGAATGCCATTCAGCAGGCCAGACTGGTCAATTGTAACAACAGACGCCAGCCTACTAGGTTGGGGCGCTGTCTGGAATTCTCTGAAGGCTCAGGGACTATGGAATCAGGAGGAGAGTCTTCTTCCAATAAACATTCTGGAATTGAGAGCAGTCCTCAATGCTCTTCTGGCTTGGCCCCAGTTAGCAACTCGGGGGTTCATCAGGTTCCAGTCGGACAACATCACGACTGTAGCTTATATCAACCATCAGGGAGGGACAAGAAGCTCCCTAGCAATGATGGAAGTATCGAAGATAATTCGCTGGGCAGAGTCTCACTCTTGCCACCTGTCTGCAATCCACATCCCGTGGAGAACTGGGAGGCGGATTTCTTAAATCGTCAGACTTTTCATCCGGGGGAGTGGGAACTTCATCCAGAGGTCTTTGCCCAAATACTTCCACGTTGGGGCAAACCAGAGATAGATCTCATGGCGTCTCGACAGAACGCCAAGCTTCCGCGCTACGGGTCCAGATCCAGGGATCCGGGAGCGGTCCTGATAGATGCCTTGACAGCACCATGGACCTTCAGGATGGCTTATGTGTTTCCACCTTTCCCGATGCTTCCTCGATTGATTGCCAGAATCAAACAGGAGAAAGCATCAGTGATTCTAATAGCGCCTGCATGGCCACGCAGGACTTGGTATACAGATCTGGTGGACATGTCATTCTGTCCACCTTGGTCGTTACCTCTGAAACAGGACCTTCTGATTCAGGGTCCTTTCAAACATCAAAATCTAACTTCTCTGAAGCTGACTGCTTGGAAATTGAACGCTTGATCTTATCAAAGCGTGGTTTTTCTGAGTCAGTTATTGATACCTTAATACAGGCTAGGAAGCCTGTCACCAGAAAGATTTACCATAAAATATGGCATAAATACCTATATTGGTGCGAATCCAAAGGTTACTCTTGGAGTAAGGTTAGGATTCCTAGGATATTGTCTTTTCTACAAGAAGGTTTAGAAAAGGGGTTATCCGCTAGTTCCTTAAAGGGACAGATCTCAGCTCTGTCCATTCTGTTACACAAGCGTCTGTCAGAAGTTCCAGACGTTCAGGCTTTTTGTCAGGCTTTGGCCAGGATTAAACCTGTGTTTAAAGCTGTGGCTCCACCATGGAGTTTAAACCTTGTTCTTAACGTTTTACAGGGTGTTCCGTTTGAACCCCTTCATTCCATTGATATAAAGTTGTTATCTTGGAAAGTTCTATTTTTAATGGCTATTTCCTCGGCTCGAAGAGTCTCTGAGTTATCAGCCTTACATTGTGATTCTCCTTATTTGATTTTTCACTCGGATAAGGTAGTTCTGCGTACTAAGCCTGGGTTCTTACCTAAGGTAGTCACTAACAGGAATATCAATCAGGAGATTGTTGTTCCATCCTTGTGCCCAAATCCTTCTTCGAGGAAGGAACGTCTTTTGCACAATCTGGATGTAGTTCGTGCCCTTAAATTTTATTTACAGGCAACTAAAGATTTTCGACAAACGTCTTCCCTGTTTGTCGTTTACTCTGGTCAGAGGAGAGGTCAAAAAGCTTCTGCTACCTCTCTCTCTTTTTGGCTTCGTAGCATAATTCGTTTAGCTTATGAGACTGCTGGACAGCAGCCTCCTGAAAGAATTACAGCTCATTCCACTAGAGCTGTGGCTTCCACTTGGGCCTTTAAGAATGAGGCCTCTGTTGAACAGATTTGCAAGGCTGCAACTTGGTCTTCGCTTCATACTTTTTCCAAATTTTACACTTTTGCTTCCTCGGAGGCTATTTTTGGGAGAAAGGATCATCAGGCAGTGGTTCCTTCTGTATAAAGAGCCTGCCTATCCCTCCCGTCATCCGTGTACTTTTGCTTTGGTATTGGTATCCCACAAGTAATGATGACCCGTGGACTGATCACACTTAACAGAAGAAAACATAATTTATGCTTACCTGATAAATTCCTTTCTTCTGTAGTGTGATCAGTCCACGGCCCGCCCTGTTTTTTAAGGCAGGTAAATATTTTTTAAATTATACTCCAGTCACCACTACACCCTTGGCTTCTCCTTTCTCGTTGGTCCTTGGTCGAATGACTGGAGGTGACGTAGAGGGGAGGAGCTATATAGCAACTCTGCTGGGTGAATCCTCTTGCACTTCCTGTAGGGGAGCAGTTAATATCCCACAAGTAATGATGACCCGTGGACTGATCACACTACAGAAGAAAGGAATTTATCAGGTAAGCATAAATTATGTTTTTAAGCAACTTTCCTCCTATTATCAAATTGTCTTCTTTCTCTTGGTATCTTTATTTGAAAAAAAAAAATGTAAGTTTAGATGCCGGACCATTTTTGGTGAACAACCTGGGTTGTTCTTGCTGATTGGTGGATACATTCACCCACCAATAAACTGTCCAGGGTTCTATACCAAAAAATAGCTTAGATGCCTTATTTTTTAAATAAAGATAGCAAGAGAACAAAGAAAAATTGATAATAGTCAAAGAATAAATTAGAAAGTTGCTTAAAATTGCATGCACTATATGAATCACGAAAGAAAAAAAATTGGGTTCTGTGTCACTTTAATTTAAGAATCACTTTAAGAGAGCTGATGTAGAATTTATTTCAGAACCGCATAGCTGAAGTGCTTTTTATAGTTTTACCATTGTTTATATCTGTTACGTTCATCGTCATCTGTAAAAATGTAAAAGAAATTCACAATATAAATCTATGTATCCATCTTCTATTGGCATAACACTCTTTTTAGCTTTAGTTAATATTCTTCAATTTTTCTCCAAATTATTTTAGCAAAAACAAGACCAGTGTGCTTTTCACAGAGGAAAACTTTCCTGAAGTATATCAGTCTGATCCCGCCAAGTAAGGTCAGTCCATCCCCGAAATACCAGGCAATTCTCCTCTGAACAAGGAACATGACAACCTCAGACGATCGTTTCTGCCTCCTATGGGCCTTGTCAGTAAGGTGCAGCCACATTACTCTAAGCACACTGGGCAAGGAGTCCACGTTGGGTTTCCCCATCACCCATAGGGAGACTTCCCCAGGGTCATATTAATTTGAATAATGACCCTTGGGAAGTAGAGCGCTTCTCTCTTTGTATGCATATTAATATGACCCTGGGGAAGTCTCCCTTTGGGTGATGGGGGAAACCAGACGTGGACTCCTTGCCCAGTGTGCTTAGAGGAATATGGCTGAACCTCACTGACGAGACCCATAGGAGGCAGGATTTGTATTAACTTACTTGGCGGGATCAGACTGATATACTTCAGGAAAGTTTTCCTCTGTGAAAAGCACACTAGTCTAAAAGAGGCTGTTCCTGGGTGGTAAATCACCATAGATCTATATATATACATACATACATACATACATATATATATATATATATATATATATACACATATATATATATACACACACATACATACACAGGTGGCCCTCGTTTTACAACGGTTCAATTTACACCGTTTCAGAATAACAACCTTTTTTTCCAGTAATGTGACTGCTATTGAAAAGCATTGAGAAGCAGTGCATTTATTAAAATAGCCAGTAGGTGAAGCTGTCTGCTTGTGTTGCAGCAAAGCCAAGCAAGCTGAAATTAATCAGTTTAACCAGACCTGAGCTATTGAGCAGATTTCAAAGGAACAAGATCTTCCTGTCTATAACTCAGTCCAGATTGGAATGCAAAGAAAGAACTGTTTTCAGAAAAATGCAAGTGAAGTCTGTGTTGTGTAATTATTTTATTAGGTTTTTAATGCTGTTTAGCAAATGTTTTTGTTCATTTAACTTAGTTTAATTATATATTCTGTGTTGTGTGATTATTTTATTAGGTTTATAATGCTGTCTAGCATTTAATGTCTTCATTTCAAAGCTTTAAAAATAATGTATTAGGTGTTACTTATGACAATTTTGAGAGGGGCCTGGAACCTAACTCCCTCACTTCCCATTGACTTACATTATAAACTGGGTTTCAATTTACAACCATTCCTTCTGGAACCTAACCCCGGCATAAACTGAGGACTACATACATACATATATATATATATATATATATATATATATATATATATATATATATATATATATATATATATATATATATAAAATATACACACACACACACACACATAGAGGAATAAAGAGAGGCACTTGATATTTAATAATCCATGTGACGTTTCGGGGACACACTTCCCTTCCTCAGACACACATACACAAATATGCATGCACCTGCCTTTATTTAACAAGATACAAATCCTGCTTTATGAAGCTCTGTTGTACCTAAGGTTTGACTGCATATGGCCAGTCAGGGAAAACTTCCTTCTCTCTAGCAGATTTATATCAAATGATCCGTTCTTGTCTTTAGTGTTCATGTACAGCTTGTTACTACGGTTTTCTTTTGCATCACAAGTGACAACCCTTAGCAGCAATGATCACTCACAGTATAAGCAGAGATTTCATAATTCAACCCCTTCTAGCATTATTGAAACTTCTTAAAACCTTGCATCTTATAATACTTCCCTTTAAGTATACACTAAGTTTTTCCATTACAATTTTACTTTCTGTTTTTATCTGACACACAGATATTATTTACCATGTACTCTTATTTAATGCTTTAAATTGCAGAAGGAAAACTTAAAGTTCCTTCCCCATTCCAGACTATCTGTGGGTGCTACTTGCAACTCTGGTCATGAAGCAATATACTGATGCTGAAGATTCCTAAAATAAGTTCCTTTGTATCATTGCTTCTTAATATGGGGTCCCTTACAAAAATGTTTGGGGGTCCCTACAAAATTCGATAATGTATTGTGCATAGGGAAACAGAAGAATAGCAGAGGTCCCTGGTACCAAGGATGGCTACGGTGCAATTACTAAGCAAACAACAGCACTGAAGAAATGAAGCAGAAAGCTATAGGAGGTTGCCCTCCACTTGTTCCTCAAAAGGACATTTTGTTTGGCTAAATGTCACAATACACATTCATGCCCTGTGCTGTTTGTTTGATTTGTTGGATCTTGATGAATTTACTAATAAAGGGATTCAAGCTAACATTTTCTTTTTTGTATATAAAAGAAAGTATTTAAAAATTATGTTAAAACAGATGTTTGTGAGCCAAAAAAAAGCAGTTTTTATGTGGGGCATAGAGCTCTTTTAAATGCACGATTTAAATTTAATATTCGTTTAAATATCTATATGGAACTTTTGCCTGTGCCAGCAAATAATCCCACCCCTCCCAAGTATAAATACATAAATGACAGAGCCCTCTTGCAGGTTGCTGGCTAGAGAGATCTCTGTTCTACTCTCCCTCTGTCATCTCCTCCCCCTGTACATATTTAGGGGGGGAGGGGTCTTGTTTTTTTCCACTCTCCCACAATGCACCACAGTGACAGTCTTTGTACTGTATGATTCCCCCTCCCCCTACCTGAGTCTCACAATCTAGGAATAAAATATAGAAATGTTGGGAAGATATCGTCTGTGTCTTTACAGCTAGTAATATCTGCTCCATATGAGTCTATAAATCACGTTCTAGTCCTTTTATTTCTAAATCTCACACTTCATTCTGTATTATCCATCAATACAGGGTTGTTGTTTTTTTAGTCTCCTCACAACCGCTGTCTGCCAGCACAGTCCATTCATTTTATAGTTGGGGCAGTGAAATGTTTCTATATGGAAGGCTGGCCTCTAATGGCAGAATCAGTTGGGTCACAGATATTACACTCACACTAATGCTAAAGAATAAAATTACATTAGAATCACATTTTAATTGGGTAAAGGGTAATTAATCAATATAATGGAATTTAAACATACAACCTTTTAAAATCCACTAAAAAAGTTGGTACAAATTACATATACTTTAATTTTATAAATAAAGTACTAACACAAGACACTCACAAAAAAGTAGCAGATGAGGCTGGCACCAAACACCTGGCAGGGTGCTAACATAAGCTTAGGAGCCAGTTCAGCATCTCACCTGGCGATAAGTTTTCTGCAATGCATTAAAGTATTTAGTGTCCCTTTAAAGGACATTGTACACTAGCTTTGTCTTTGCATAAATGTTTTGTAGATAATCAATTTATATGGCCCATCTGGGAGTGTTTTTTGTAACAGTGTATATTTGTGCTTATTTTTTAATAACATTGTGATGATTTTCAGACTCCTAACCAAGCCCCACAGTGTCAGATGTATACACGCGTTTACAGACTCCTGCTGGCTCCTGTTTATGTTATCCGTCTTTTCATATGCAGGGAAGGGGGGGGGAGTCTACTCTTATTGTTTTCCCAGCCCCTTTCACTGGGTGTCCCAGCCTAACCTCATCAACAGTGCTAAACTAAGAGCTTCTAAGTAAGTTTTGTAAAAGGTTTTAAACTGGATTTTTAGATCAGTATCTGTGCATATTCTTCTTTATAGTAGTGTCTATTACATGCAGTTATGTGAAAATTGATGTACGCTGTCCCTTTAAGTATGCAGCAGAAAAAGCATACATAAAGAGGTAAATTACAGGAAAATCCGACAATATCTACATTGTACTATTTTTTCTTAATGTGCCTAAACATTTTTTGAGGGATTTAATTTTTATTGTCCTTTAACACAATATCTGTCATCATATGATTTGTTAAAGGGACATTATAGGGTAAAATAAAAACTTCCTTTTTTTCCTCTAATCATTTAACTCATGCATACATGGTTACATATATGGTAAAAGATATGCCCCATGACACTCCTGATGAGAAAACAGCTGGTAAGCAAGTAAGAAGCAGACATATGTGCATATGCTCAAATCACTGGCTGTATCCTCACCTGCAGCAGAATGGGAGTGTTCCAGGAGTGCAGCCTTGACTACATTTTTAACACTTTTGGTGGAGTTAAACACAATAAATTAAGGACATTCATTTAAAAAATAAAATGATATAACAAAATATTTATTTTTACACCAGCTAGCTGTATTCTGTATAAAAGAAATAAAAATGGCAAAGCGAAACCAAGATTGTGTGTGTATGTTTTATTGCTTGGTTGTAGAGTGAGATCTATGGCAAGCACATAGTCAAAAAATACAATTTTAAAATACAAAAGTATTTTTTTTTATATTTACAATTATGACCTTGTAACATTGTGTAAGGATTGTATACCAAATATGGTACCTGTACCAACGATCTTAGTAATATATGTATCAGGAATTTGTCAAATTGTAGCTCAAATTGTAGCTCATTAAATTCTACTTGTATCCAATGTAAATCATTTTTACTTGTACTTTATGTTAGTGCATCTTACAATATAGGCTGATATCAAGTGTTGTTTCTAATTGCATCCAACAACTATAAGGTTTTCTGGTGTAGCAGATGGCACTCAATATAAAACACATGGTCTCTGTATACTGTAACCTTTCCCAGAACAGGCTCAGAAAGAGCAGAAGTTTTTTTTTCTTTAAGTTAGAAAAGTATTTCTTTACAAAAGAGGTTTGAATAACAACTAAAGTCAGCATTTTTTTCTATTTCTGGTACACACAAATCCATCCTGAATTCCATTCTTTAGCTCAAATACCACCTACATCATTTATATACCTACACGCATTTAGAAAAATTTAAGAATCAGAGTAATTTATCAAAACAAATAAATAATAATAAATTGATGAGTTTTACCTAAGCATGACCTGGTAACATCTACACCTAATAACTAAATGTTATCAATACAACTAACTTGCTACTAATACTTACATATGGAGTAAAATGATTACATTCTATTTACCTAAACCCACCATTTCCTTACTAAACAACAATATTATGATTACACAGATTTTACTAAACATGCACTAAACAAAGACAACTGATAAATTCAGGCACTTACCAGGAATACTAAGCTAAGCAGGAGCAGGAAGGTTTTTGAAGTGAAAACTAACAGCCCCATGTTCCTATGATTTTTTTTCAGAGAAGTTTTAGATTTTGCTATAAACTTCCTTCAAACCGACCAAGAGCTTCTGTGACCTGCTGAAGGCTGGACTTTTCTCTGACAACACTATCCCCCTCCCTGTAGTCACATGCAACACTCTCAGCTAATTACTCTGAAGAAGGCATTGGGTAATCTTAAAGGGACAGTCAACTCAATTGTTTTTATTGTTTAAAAAGATAGATAATCCCATTATTACCCATTCCCCATTTTGCACAGAAAACACACTACACTTTTTATCTATGTGATTACCTTGTATCTAAGCATCTTCTGACAGCCCCCTGATCTCATGACTTTTTATTTATTATCTATTGACTTGCATTTAACCTTTTAACGTCGTTAGGGTGTTGTATTTTGCTGGGCTTTAGCGCCGGACGGAATACAACATCCTAACCGATTGGCTTTCCTGAAGTCACTGGCTCTTCCCTGATGGGGTCACGGTCTGGAGGGCGTGCCTAGCATCATAGGGATGCCCCCTGACGCGATCCCATAATTGAAATCTTGTGATCACGTGCACGATCGCGAGATTTCAAATTCTTTACATCGGAACAATTGTTCCGATGAAGACACGTTAACCCGGCACGAAAAGGTTAAGTCAATTAGTGCTGTGTTGTTAGAATCCACGGGAGTGAGCACAATGTTATCTATATGGCTCACATGAACTAGTATTCCCCTGTTGTGAAAAGCTAATAAAAAAGGATGTGATCATGGGACTGTCTATAGTGACTTAGAAACAGACAGAAATGTAGAGGTTTAAAGTTGTAAAGTATATTAATCTAACAATGTCGGTTGTGCAAAGCTGGGGAATGGGTACTGAAGGCATTTTTTTTAAACAATAACAATTTTTGTGTTGACTGTCCCTTCTGTTTTTCCTGTCATTTAACTCATTGTGTCATCTCCACTGCTCACAGAGTGAATCCCACAATTTTCATTTCTTTAACACTGCAGCATTCTAGACATTGTTGATTAAACAAATGTCAGTTTTAAATGCTTAATAAACATTTATGTTGTATTCGGATTATTGCTACATGGGGCTTTGCTGCTATACCATATACATAGAAATGAATTTAATAAAGGTTTTGTTCCATCTCAGATCTGACACCTGCAGGTTGTCCCTCGCGAGCTAACACTCCATGCGCAAAAAACTAAATTCAAATATCGCGATCACGATAACGTATTTTCTCATAGCCTTCAATGGACAGTGAAAAGTGTGGGGGGAACCCAACACCCTACTTGTGCTTAAACCCGATACGTTTAACAAACTGCGATAACCCGACATGAAATATTAATATTTCACATTCCAATGTTACTCACATAGCAAAGTTTGTTCTATTTATTTATAAATACATATTTTTTTATATATATATATATATATATATATATATATATATATCTCCTATAATATAGAAGGCCAAGTGTGTTTGTCCGAAGCTGTCATGCGCAGTAGAGACAGCACGAGGACAAACGCACCTGGCCTTACCTGACATGCTGTTTGCTGCGGTGGGACGAAAGTGGACATGACCAGGTGGGAGCGTGGGCGTGGCCGGCATGGTCGGGCGTGACGGGGGTGTGGTCGGTGCGAGAGAGAGGGGAGAGAAATAGAAAGAGAGGGGGAGAGACAAAAAGAAAGGAAAGAGCTAAAGAGAGGGGGAAGAGCAGAAGACAGGGGGAAGAGCAGAAAAAGGGGGGAGAGAGAGCAAAATAGAGGGGAAAGCAAAAGAGAGGGGAAAGAGCAAAATAGAGGGAAGAGAGAGAAAAAGAGATGGGGGAGAGAGAGCAAAAGAAAGGGCGAGAGAGAAAATAAGAGGGGGAAGAGAGAGAGCAAAAGAGAGGGGAAGAGAGAGAGCAAAAGAGAGGGGGGAGAGAGAGCAAAAGAGAGGGGAAGAGAGAGAGCAAAAGAGAGGGGGAGAGAGAGGTATAGAGAGGGGAGGAGAGAGAGCAAAAGAGAGGGATGGAGAGAGAGCAAAAGAGAGGGGAAGAGCAAAACAGAGGGGTAGAGAGCAAAAGAGAGGGGGGAGAGAGAGCAATAGAGAGGGGGAGAGAGAGAAAAAGAGAGGGGAAGAGAGAGCAAAAGAGAGGGGGAGAGAGAGAGCAAAAGAGAGGGATGGAGAGAGAGAGAGCAAAAGAGAGGTATGGAGAGAGAGAGCAAAAGAGAGGGGGGAGAGAGAGAGAGCAACAGAGAGGGTGGAGAGAGAGAGCAAAAGAGAGGGATGGAGAGAAAGAGCAAAAGAGAGGGATTAGCAAAAAAAGGGGAGAGAGACTGAGCAAAAGAGAGGTGGGAGAGAGAGAGCGCAAAAGAGAGGGGGGAGAGAGCGCAAAAGAGAGGGGGAGAGAGAGCACAAAAGAGAGGGGGAGAGAGCACAAAAGAGAGGGGGAGAGAGAGCACAAAAGAGAGTGGGAGAGAGAGCACAAAAGAGAGGGGGAGATAGAGCTAAAGAGAGGGGGTGAGAGAGCACGCAAAAGAGGGTGGGAGAGAGAGCGCAAAAGAGAGAGAGAAGGCAAAAGAGAGGGGGGAGAGAGAGCGTAAAAGAGAGGGGGAGAGAGCGCAAAAGAGAGGGGGAGAGAAAGCAAAAGGGAGGGGGAGAGAAAGCAAAAGAGAGGGGGAGAGAGGGAGCAAAAGAGAGGGGGGAGAGAGAGAGCAAAAGAGAGGTGGAGCGAGAGAGAGCGTAAAAGAGAGGGAGAGAGAGCAAAAGAGAGGGGGGAGAGAGAGAGCAAAAGAGAGGGGGAGAGAGAGAGCAAAAGAGAGGTGGAGCGAGAGCGCAAAAGAGAGGGGGAGAGAGTGCAAAAGAGAGGGAGAGAGAGAGCACAAAAGAGAGGGGGAGAGAGAGAGCAAGGGGTGGGACCGCTGTGCTGCAAAAAATGGCCTCTGTAAACAGGCTTTAGGACTAGTATATATATATATATATATATATATATATATATATATATACAGTATATATATACAGGTAGCCCTCAGTTAACGCCGGGGTTAGGTTCCAGAAGGAATGGTTGTAAATCGAAACTGTTGTAAATTGAAACCCAGTTTATAATGTAAGTCAATGGGAAGTGAGGGAGTTAGGTTCCAGGCCCCTCTCAAAATTGTCATGAGTAACACCTAAACATTATTTTTAAAGCTTTGAAATAAAGACTTTAAATGCTAAACAGCATTATGACCTAATAAAATAATCACACAACACCGAATATATAATTAAACTAAGTTAAATGAACAAAAACATTTGCTAAACAGCATTATAAACCTAATATAATAATCACACAACACAGAATTTACTTGCATTTTTCTGCAAACAGTTCTTTCTATGCATTTCAATCTGGACTGATTTATAGACAGGAAGATCTTATTCCTTTGAAAACTGCTCGATAGCTCAGGTCTAGTTACACAAATTAATTTCAGCTTGCTTGGCTTGCATATCTTTGCTGCAACACAAGTGGACAGCTCCACCTACTGGCTATTTTAATCAATGCACTGCTTATCAATGCTTTTCAATAGCAGTCACATGACTGAAAAAAAGGTTGTTATTCTGAAACGGCTTAAATTGAACCGTTGTAAACTGAGGGCCACCTGTATATATATATATATATTCGCTTTTATCTGAGGAAACGACCCAGTTAGGGTTGAGAAACGCGTCATATTAAAGCTTTTATTATTAAGAAGTTGTCTATGCTTTGTGGTATTCCAATACCATACAACAACACGCCAAGTCCTATATTCCAATTGAAATTACCAGTATTAAGAAAAGGTTGCCTAGGGGGTACCAGAAAAGACTCCAAGGAACGCTATCCCTCCAGTGTACTAGCCACTGTTAAGTGCTAGCAAGCTATCACGCACTGGTCATAGTACAGTGCCTCTTGTTCTGGTAAGCACACTACTTGTCTATATATTGTTGCTAACAATACCAGACAATATTACACTTGCACTAGTATATTCCCCACTCTCTGGGACCAAGAGGAGCTGCCTGCATTTACGCTACCGTTGCATCTTAGAAGAAAAATATCTACCATCGTTTTTTCCAGAAGGAAGGGAAAAAAATATTGAAACAAACTCACAGGAATCTTCCTTTTTTCAAGGACATATTCAGTAGCCGGTTTACGGTAGAGTTACACACTGACTTTGTTTGTTAACATATTTATATTATATGTTTTGTACTTGTTTTTCAGCGCGCTTTCTTTATCCCCACCTGGGATAATTCATATATATATATATATATATATATTCAAAGGTGGATACAGCGCCTATATGTCCAATATACTGATGTGGTATGTGAGGAATAAAGGATGGGAAAAAGCAAATAAGAACATAGAAAATAAAAGAAAAAATAAAAGAAAAATATATATATATTAAAATAAAATAACAATAAAAAGTCCAGCTAAAAATAGCATATAAAATATATGAACTCTGAAACGATGTTCATATGAGTCCTAGAAGTAATATAAATCGTAGTGAATCTCCAGATGTAGTGGTTGTATAGATATAGTTGGTATATAATACCCTTACCAGATATTACCTCAATCGAATGAGGTAAGTATGCCGCACTGGGGGTATATATAGATGATTGGGTTTCCTCCTTGTATCCTGCTTGTGGTGTTCGTTGACCTCTTGGAGTATGCAGGGATATGCCTCTGATGATGAATAGATCCCTTATACTTCCTATGGATTCGTGGTTGGCCTCTTGGAGTGCTCTTTCTGCTCTGGTATTAACTTTCTGCCTATTGATTTCCACAAGCACGCCTATTCATCATCAGAGGCATATCCCTGCATACTCCAAGAGGTCAACGAACACCACAAGCAGGATACAAGGAGGAAACCCAATCATCTATATATACCCCCAGTGCGGCATACTTACCTCATTCGATTGAGGTAATATCTGGTAAGGGTATTATATACCAACTATATCTATACAACCACTACATCTGGAGATTCACTACGATTTATATTACTTCTAGGACTCATATGAACATCGTTTCAGAGTTCATATATTTTATATGCTATTTTTAGCTGGACTTTTTATTGTTATTTTATTTTAATATATATATATTTTTCTTTTATTTTTTCTTTTATTTTCTATGTTCTTATTTGCTTTTTCCCATCCTTTATTCCTCACATACCACATCAGTATATTGGACATATAGGCGCTGTATCCACCTTTGAATATATATTCTCTTTTACTGTCTAGGGCTTCACAACCCTCCCAGTATATGTCCTATACAGCTGCCACTATTTCCTATACACCTTTTGACCAGCGCCCACAACAGAGTATCACTTGTGTCAACTCAGTACACTGAGGAGACACATTTTACTTATTTCTACATATATATATATATATATATATATATATATATATATATATAAAACGTTTTTTTGCTGAAATATATATCTATATATATATATATATATATATATATATATATGTATAGATGATTATATATAATGTAAATATAGATATATATAGATATATATAGGAATATATATTTAAAAATACAAAGAACACATTCCCCTATGTGAAGAACATTAGAGTGTGAAATATTTATTCTATATACATAGTTAAACACTCTATTATATATGAACATTGCCTAAAAATGATTTTATATGTTTTCAGCTCCAATGCACTTATATATATATGTCCAGATATGTATACATATGTTTTTTATGTGTTTACATATGTTTAACTGTATATTTACTGTACATATTTCACATTCCAATGTTCTTCACTTACAGATAATGTCCTTTTTATTCGTAAATACATTTTCTATATATATGTGTATATACCTAGACCCAGTGGCGTATTTAGGTTTTGTGCTGTCCTAGTCACCCAAAATTCCAGGTTTTAGGCCTTTTTTGGCCATAATGTTTTTTGGTGAGGATGTAACGCCACTTTTTTTCCTTCCATGGCATTTACAAAGAAAATGTTCATGTTCAAGTGCACATGTTTTTATGTGTGTGTAGTGCAGTGTGTGTAGTGCAGTGTGTGTAGTCCAGTGTGTAGTGCAGTGTGTGGTGTGCAGTGTGTGTGGTGCAGTGTGTGTGTAGTGCAGTGTGTAGTGCAATGTGTGGTGTTCAGTGTGTGGTGCAGTGTGTGTGGTGCAGTGTGTGGTGCAGTGTGTGTAGTGCAATGTGTGTAGTGTAGTGTGTATTAAGTGTGTGTAGTGCAGTGTGTGTAGTGCAGTGTGTAGTAAGTGTGTGTAGTATAGTGCAGTGTGTGTAGTGCAGTGTGTAGTAAGAGTGTGTAGTGCAGTGTGTAGTAAGTGTGTGTAGTGTAGTGTGTGTAGTAAGTGTGTAGTGCAGTGTAGTAAGTGTGTGTAGTGCAGTGTGTAGGCAGTGTGTGTAGTGCAGTGTGTAGTGTGTGTGTAGTGTAGTGCAGTGTGTAGTGTGTAGTGCAGTGTGTGTAGTGCAGTGTGTAGTAAGTGTGTGTAGTGTAGTGCAGTGTGTAGTAAGTGTGTGTAGTGCAGTGTGTGTAGTGTAGTGTAGTGTGTAGTAAGTGTGTGTAGTGCAGTGTTTAGTAAGTGTGTGTAGTGCAGTGTTTAGTGCAATGTGTAGTAAGTGTGTGTAGTGCAGTGTGTAGTGCAGTGTATAGTAAGTGTTTGTAGTGCAGTGTGTAGTAAATGTGTGTAATGCAGTGTGTAGTAAGTGTGTGTAGTGCGTGTATCGCAGTGTGTAGTAAGTGTGTGTAGTGCAGTGCGTAGTAAGTGTGTGTAGTGCAGTGTGTAGTGCAGTGTGTAGTAAGTGTGTGTAATGCAGTGTGTAGTGCAGTGTGTGTAATGCAGTGTGTAGCCAAAATATGCCCCTGGTGCCCACCTCAGGTTTTAGGCCTTTTTTTCCATATTATTTTTGGTCATATTTATCTGGAATGTTTGAATTATATCACCTGATGCCCGGGACATTAAGTTAAGTTATCCTGCATGAGCCTTATACACACACAATTCTGCAAGCTTGCTTTTATATCAATTACATTATTATAAATGTTATACATATAACAGTGTTTCATTGATATAAAAGAAAACTTGCAGAATTGTGTGTGTATAAGGGTCATGTCTATATTAAGCATTTATAATATATATATATATATATATATATATATATATTTATAAAGTGTTATGTGTTTAATTAAATTATTACAGCCTGCACACAGAGTTATTTATATTAATGTATGTAGTCAGAGACTCTATTCGCTGTATATCAAACAGCTCAATATTCACTGATTTGAGATTAGTACTGCCTCTCTGTCATAAACTGTACTTCTGAACAGTACAATGTTTTCTGATCACATTGTTTATTAAAACATTTGTGAGTGTGATTTTGCGCCGTAAACGTTTGCCCCTGTCCCAGTCCCTGAAGCTGCAGCTGTGCCACTGCCAGTGCCCCTAACAAGTTCCAATCAATCTAATTGTCAGTCGTCCACTCACTCCGACCACAACGACAACACCGGTCCGGTCCACAAGCAACCACTGAGTCTGTAACTACGTGTCACTTGTCAGTGGTGCTACCGCTGTTATGGCCGTCCTTCCCCCTCTGTCTGCCCCCAGTCCCAGACTGCGCCCTCCTACCTCTTCTCTCAGACACAAGACATTGACAGTGCACGTGCGGTGTGTCTGTCTTCTCTAGACTGAGTTTCTGTACTCTACAGCCAGGCCTACTCCGGGTGGTGGGCATGGCCGGGTGGTGGGCGTGACATGTGCTGCTGGCAAACTACTTGACGGCTAGCAGAGCAGTTACTACGATCTTTAGAAGAAGCTGCATAAGGAGGTCTATAGGTGCAAAATGGGAAATGTAGTTTACCGCAACCTCTGAAGGAGCGGCAGCTGAAATAACTTTCTAGTAGTACTCATATAACAACTAATAGAAAGTTAAGTCAGCTGCCACTCCTTCAGTGGTTGCAAAAAGTGCCGCCCTTCCTCAATCTGTCGACCTAGGCACCGGCCTTGTTGGCCTAGGCAGTAATACGCCCCTGCCTAGACCTGCATATCTATTGCTATAGATATATAGGTATAGATACGTATTTTACATGAACAATATCAGATATATATAGAAATATATATTTAATAATAAAAAATACATTATTTTCTAGTTGAAGAACATAAGCATGTGTGCATTGTGTTTCTCAATTTATATCTTAACGTGGTCGGGTTAGCTCACATGAGAACTTAGGATTCTTAAGGCACGTTATTTTAATATTACATATAAAATATTACAAAAATAATAAAAATACTGTAAAATATTTTAAATAATCCATAGATTATAGCTATATATTTTATTGTATGTTTATTAATTTTTAATTATTTATATTAATTTTGTGTTTTATAATGCTGCGACAAAAGAGAGTCACTTTCCGATTGTTTGGGGCATCTGGAAAAAACCTTGTCCAGAGAAGAAAAGGTGAGTGCTACCATCAGTCCTGTGTCATGCCAACAGTAAAGCATCCTGAGGCCATTCATGTGTAAGGTTGCTTCTCAGCAAAGAACACAGCCATGAATAAAGAATGGTACAAAAACATCCTCCAAGAGCAACTTCTCCCAACCATTCAAGAACAGTTTGGTGACGAACAAAGCCTTTTCCAGCACGATGGAGCACCTTGCCATTAGGCAAAAGTGATAACTAAGTGGCTTGGGGAACAAAACATCAAAATTTTGGGTCCATGGTCAGGAAACTCATTGAGAACTTGTGGTCAATCCTCAAAGGCGGGTGAACAAAAAACCCAGCACAAATTCTTACAAACTCCAAGCATTGATTATGCAAGAATGGGCTGCCATCAGTCAGGATGTGGCCCAGAAGTTGATTGACAGCATGCCAGGGTGAATTGCAGAGGTTTTGAAAAAGGGTCAACACTATAAATATTTACTCTTTGTAATTGTCAATAAAAGTCTTTGACACTTATGAAATGCTTGTAATTATACTTCAGTATACCATAGTAACATCTGACAAAAAGATCCAAAAACACTGATGCAGCAGACTTTGTGAAAATGTATATAGGTGTCATTCTCAAAACTTTTGGCCAGGACTGTACGTGCTATTAAAATATGCACATTTTTCCATTGTCACATATGCTGTAACATAACACAGACCAGACACCTGGTCTACCTATTTATCATGGACGACGAAAACAAGCACATAAATGAGAAAGGCAGTGCATTGTTATCACAGCTTTCTGTACATGTGATTTCCCTATAAATCTTGGCCGTCCTTCAAAAGAAATTGTAAAACTCTAAAGACCGAGAGATTAAACACAAACAATTCTGCTGTGTATATTAAAGGGCAGCATTTAAATGCGTTAAAATATTTGTGTATAAGAAAGTTAACGGGACAGTAAAGTCAAAATTAAACTTTCATGATTTAGGTAGAACATACAATTTTAAACAACTTTCCAATTTACTTATATTATCCAATTTGCTTCATTCTCTTGGTATCCCTTGTTGAAAAGCAAGTAGGTAGCTCAGGAGCGTGCATGTATCTGGAGCATTATATAGCAGAAGCATTACAAAAATAAACTGCCATGTAGTGCTTTGGACACATGCACACTACCTAACTGGGAGTGTTCTTCAGCAAAGAATATCACGAGGAGGAAAAAAATTGATAAAATAAATAAACTAGAAACTTTTTTTTTAAATTGTATGCTCTGTCTTAAAGGGACAGTATACTATAAAATTGTTTTTCCCTTAATCTGTTTCCAATTACTTTTTTTTTTTACCAGCTGCAGTGTATAAAATGTATGAGATTTGCTTTTTAAGGCTTATTTGTGTATATAAATTAGCTGATTTTGTGTTTTGAAGCCACAACCTAATAGAATGGGTTGAGCTTGTAGGTATAATCAGATCTCATTACTTTATCACATTGTGTACATATATCTGCGTCTTTATTTTATATCTGTCCATTAACCAATCACCAATACTTGGAGAGAACAATGAAAAAAATTAACATTTTATTACCTTATCTCTTCTATAAGCCACTATGAGTGTAATTTCTTCTACTGGCTGTGTTAACACAGCTTGGCCTTGGGGCCAAAAACTTTCAAGATGGATGGGGATACCACAGGCTAAATAAACTATTTCAAATTCCAATATAAGGGTAATGGAAATACAGCAGGTAAAGTGGATCATTGGGAACAAATTAAAGGGGAGAAAATTTTTGAGTAAACTGTCCCTTTAAGCATGAAAGAAATATTTTATGTCAGTTGTGCTGAACCAGATGTTTGGATGTAATTTTGTAATTGAAGTGATATATGTTGGTTGTTATTATTTCATGTTTATTTTATATGTGGGAAACTATCATATGTTTTTTTGGTTATATTTATTTTGCATATATATCATTTATGTGTATATATATATATATATATATGTGTGTGTGTGTGCGTGTGTGTTCTCCACAGAAATGTTTGCCAGCTGGGGGGGCAATAGGAAGTAAGCGAATGGGGCTAGTATAATACTATTCAATATTATAACATTATCTTTTGTTTATAAATGTTATTAAGCTATCCAAAGCACAAATTAATAGCATAATTTAACATAAATAGATTAAATGATAATTTGACCAACAAACATTGAAAACTTTTAACATTAACTAATGTTAGCTTAATATTGGCTTAAATTTTAGCCAGGTGGTCAGTAAAATCAGCTGGTTAGTGCACCCACTAAAAAGGCCCTGGGGAGACCACTGTATATAATGTTGCTCTACAGCCATTATCAATAACATTACATAATAAGTGACATTACATTACCAACTGACATTACATGATCTCATCTAGATTGCAAGAAAAATAACCCCTCTCATGAACAGGTTGAAGTGACATAAAACGATTTGAGAGTGTAAAATTTATTGCAACATGGCATAAACAGACATCCCAAGTCTCCCTGAAGTTCAGGGAGTCTCCCTGATTGTAATAGCGGATCCCTGATGCCAGCAAATGGAGTGCAATCTCCCTGAAACTCCAATTACTATAATCCAATGTGGCCCAAATCCGGAAAAGTGTTTCTTTAAGAAATGCCTTTAGTTGCTGGGACGTTACAGAACCCTCAAAGCATCAGTAATCAAAATGCCCTCACTGATTTTAATAAAACACAAATACTACCTTATTTACTGCACGTAATTAAACTTTGTATTCTAAAATATTTGAGCATTCAACAAGCGTACGATCACTGGAAAATAGGTTTGTTGTATGTGGTTGTGCAATAAAGCTACTTTTTTAATGTGACTTTAGTGGGAAGCTACTTTAATGATAAGTCTATCTTATTTAGGGTTTCAAGGTGTCCAATATATAACTGGGAGGGGAAGGGGGGTCTGCACAGTAGCGGGAGAAACCACCTCCCTGAAATTAGTTTTTGCAGGTTGGGATGTCTGCATAAACATTTTGCGATTACAAGGCAGTGACGTGCAGTAATAGGAGGCAGGGGAGGCAGTGCCTCCCCTGTCCAATGAGGGAAAAAAGATTTAAAATAATATTTATTAAAAAAAAATAAAGTGTTTTTTATTTTATTTTATTTTTGGCCACGTCCACCCTCGCCCCGGGTACCAGCCCCCACCCCCCATGGCTATTACTATTACCACTGTGCGCCGTGCGCTACTGTGCTTGCGCTGCAAAAGTCACCAGGCATCAACATAATCCATTGTTGCGCAATTAGGAGGCAGTGAGCCGGTCCGCTGCCCTCCACTAATTGCGCAACATGGATTCTAACTAAGTGTGTTGACAACTTGACTGCTCTAAGTGAGCAGCGCCACCCACTGGTGACTCGCCGGGCCCATACAAGCTCCAATGGAGGCGGTTCTCCAACCGCCTCCATGATGAGCTAGTTCACTGAGCCAATCATCATTCAGCAGCACTGCGGGGAGGCGTGCCTGCTGGGCTGCTGAATGACAGGTGTGGGTCATGTGACCGTTTGTGATGTCACGGGCGCGCCGAGAGAGAGAGACAGACTGGCGGGAAGACTAGAGTGTGGAGGGAGTTGCTGAGCATTAGTCTGCGTGCCCAACCGTGCTGCGGCTGCCTAGAAGTGTGCCTAACTGCCTACCTAATTGTGGCTGTCTGGAGGAGGTCTTGCCCTGGACTGTGCTGCGGCTGCCTGGAGGGGACTGAGGGACTCAGGGTCTCAGAGTCAGAGGGACAGGAGGAGAAGGACGGTGGTGCCGGTGGATGGAGGAGCAGAGCCCCAGCGTCTGAAGTTCTGTCACTGTGACAGAGTCAGTGACAGTGTGACACCGGATTCTTTCTCAGGTAAGGAGAGGACCATCAGACCACTTAACCGTTAAAAATGTTGTTGATGAGGATGTTCTAGTGCAGCGAGATACACAAAACTCTAGGACATGAAGGGAAATTGTTAAAAGCCAAACTCCCAGCCACTACCTGGAAATAGTTTGCTGAAGCTGGTTAGACTTGTAACATGGATTTAAATTAAAGTTTTTAAAACTATCTAAATTCAGTCAATTTTGATTTGCTTTCCAAGGGAGCTGTTTAAAATCTGATCTAATTATTTTTTAAACAAAATTTTCCCTGAGTTTTTAAAAAAAAAAATCTGCAGCACACACAGTACTATTAAAAAGCAACAAGATCACCTTAAAATTAATACTGACTGTCAGTGGATCTGGGGATAAATTAAACCTGCTGGAGTTACTATAAAGTAATGGGCCCTGTCATGTTGAAACCTAGGCTTCCCCTTTTCTATCTCTTCTGTTGTGGACAATTAGTGACAGCTATAAAACAAAATCAGTAGAGTGTCTACACAGCCTTGTTTGCACATTCCCTTTTATTGCCTGCTTTATATCTGCCCTGAAGTGTCCTCAGCAGAAGAGATAAGTTAGGGAAAACGTGGGTTTCACCATGGCAGTGCCCGTTAAAACTCATTGGAATTTAAAAAAAAAAAACAAGCAAACAATTTTCATTGTTAACCTCTTAAGGACATATGACGGAATTTTTCCGTCATAAAACAATTGAGCAAACTGAAAGCTGTGTCCTTAAAGGGTTAAATTACAGGAAAAAATTGACTACATAAATAAGGAAAGTATATAGCACAGTTTGTTTACTAAACATAATAAAATATTGTGCTTTTAAATGGACATTATACACTCGTTTTTTCCTCTCTCTCCCATCTGTCTCTCTCTCTCCCCCTCTGTCTCTCCCCCTCTGTCTCTCTCCCCTCTGTCTCTCTCTAGCCCCTCTGTCTCTCTCTCTCTCTATCCCCTCTGTCTCTCTCTCTCTATCCCCTCTGTCTCTCTCTATCCCCTCTGTCTCTCTCTCTCTCCCCCCTCTGTGTCTCTCTCTCTCTCTCTCTCTCCCCTCTGTGTCTCTCTCTCTCTCTCTCTCTCTCTCTCTCCCCTCTGTGTCTCTCTCTCTCCTCTCTGTCTCTCTCTCTCCCCTCTGTCTCTCTCTCTGTCTCTCTCTCTCTCCCCTCTGTCTCTCTATCTCTCCCCTCTGTCTCTCTCTCTATCTCTCCCCTCTGTCTCTCTCTCTATCTCTCCCCTCTGTCTCTCTCTCTCTCCCCTCTCTCTCTGTCTCTCTCTCTCTCTCTCTCTCTCTCCCCTCTGTCTCTCTCTCTCCCCTCTGTCTCTCTCTCCCCTCTGTCTCTCTCTCTCTCTCTCTCTCTCTCCCCTCTGTCTCTCTCTCTCTCCCCTCTGTCTCTCTCTCTCCCCTCTGTCTCTCTCTCTCTCTCTCTCTCTCCCCTCTGTCTCTCTCTCTCTCCCCTCTGTCTCTCTCTCTATCTCTCCCCTCTGTCTCTTTCTCTCTCTGTCTCTCTCTATCTCTCCCCTCTGTCTCTCTCTCTCTGTCTCTCTGTCTCTCTCTCTCTCTCTCTCCCCCCCCTCTCTCTCTGTCTCTCTCTGTCTCTCTCTCTCTCCCCTCTGTCTCTCTATCTCTCCCCTCTGTCTCTCTCTCTATCTCTCCCCTCTGTCTCTCTCTCTATCTCTCCCCTCTGTCTCTCTCTCTCTCCCCTCTCTCTCTGTCTCTCTCTCTCTCTCTCTCCCCCCTCTCTCTGTCTCTCTCTCTCTCTCCCCTCTGTCTCTTTCTCTCTCTGTCTCTCTCTATCTCTCCTCTCTGTCTCTCTCTCTGTCTCTCTGTCTCTCTCTCTCTCTCTCCCCCCCCTCTCTCTCTGTCTCTCTCTCTCTCTCTCTCCCCTCTGTCTCTCTCTCTCTCCCCTCTGTCTCTCTCTCTCTCTCCCCTCTGTCTCTCTCTCTCTCCCCTCTGTCTCTCTCTCTCTCCCCTCTGTCTCTCTCTCTCTCCACTCTGTCTCTCTCTCTCCACTCTGTCTCTCTCTCTCCACTCTGTTTCTCTCTCCCCTCTGTCTCTCTCTCTCTCTCTCTCTCCCCTCTGTCTCTCTCCCCTCTGTCTGTCTCTCTCTCTCCTCTGTGTCTCTCTCTCCTCTGTGTCTCTCTCTCTCTCTCTCCTCTGTGTCTCTCTCTCCTCTGTGTCTCTCTCTCTCTCCTCTGTGTGTGTCTCTCTCTCCTCTGTGTGTGTCTCTCTCTCTCTCTCCTCTGTGTCTCTCTCTCTCCCCTCTGTCTCTCTCCCCTTTGTCTCTCTGTCTCTCTCCCCTCTGTCTCTCTGTCTTTCTCCCCTCTGTCTCTCTCCCCTCTGTCTCTCTGTCTCTCTCCCCTCTGTGTGTATCTCTATCCATCTCTCTTTCTCTATCCATCTCTCTCTATCCATCTCTCTCTATCCATCTCTCTCTATCCATCTCGCCCACTCCCTCTGTCTCTCTCCTTATGTGTCGTTCTCCCCATGGTCTCTTTCTCTCTTCCTCCCCCTCTGACTCTCTAATCCCTTATGTGTCTCTCTAACCCTCTGTGTTATTGTGTCTCTCTCTCTTTCTCTCTAACCCTCTGTGTCTCTCTCTCCCTCTCCCTCCATCTCTCTATTCCTCTCCCCCCGAGTGCTTTTCTGTGTTTCGGTATACCTTTTATTTATTTAATTAATGAATTGGTGGTGCCATCTGCGGATGAGGCTTTATTTAAAGGGGGTCAAGCGCCCCACCATCTTTAAATTTCACCAGCTGCCACTGGATCAAGACATTTTTATATTTACTGAATAATGAAGGAATCTATAAGCATAATTTGCAGCATTAAAGTAAAAAGTATGTTTTAAACATATATTAATGGGCCAGGATTTCTAGATCTCATAATCAGAGCAAGCATTTTGTTATCTGGCAAGAGTTTCTGTTACAATCCTTTAGACTAAAATCAGATGTTTACTAAGTTGACCAGTTTTCCAAGACACTATTTAAAAGGACATGAAACCCACATGTTTTCTTTCATGATTTAGAAACAGCATGCAATTTTAAATAACTTTCCAATTTACATCTAATATCTAATTTTCTTCATTCTTTTGATATCCTTTGTTGAAAATCATATCTAAATATGCTCAGTAGCTGCTGATTGGTGGCTGCACATAGATACCTCATGCGATTGGCTCACCCATATGCATTGCTATTTCAACAAAGGATATCTAAAGAATGAAGGCGTATCCTAGCCACTGCCTCACCAGCCTTTGACGTCACCGCACGTCACTGTTACAAGGTGTTTTCTATCCCTTTGAAGTAAAAACTATATTTCAACTAAAACTTACAGGAAATCATTGTTTGTGCACATCTGAAAATGGTCGAGAGGGAAAACGACAACTCTATTGGAAAAAAAAAATCTAATTCCCACATGGAACAACTGTTTTTCCAAACAAGCAACACACAAAAGACTATTCAACTTCTGAAAGTTCTCTCTTTTTAAAACAACAAAGAATTGTCCCTTTACAGTTCTTTTTTTCCCCCCTTACAGATCGTATCAAACATGCTCCAGGCATTTTCTGGTAACACACATAACCATTGTAATGCTTGTGATAACGAAGTATATATCAACAGCACTGTTTAACTTGTTTGCTATCTAAAACCTTTATACTGCTCTTATAATAAGTTAAACAATTGCAATAAGAATGATATGTGCTGTCATTTATTATTCTGGTATGAGTAGGCAGAGATGAATGACATAATAACACGTGTTTTATAATGAGCTGTAATAACTAGTATGTTTTAGTCACATTGCGGTTTATTGTGACACAAAGTGTATGACTGGGCAAAGGGCAAGTAATCATATCTCGGAAAGAATTTCTTTGTGGGTTACAACCTGGTCTAAACTATAGTTTCTTTATGTTCTGTAATATGGAAAAATGATAATATCAGTTAAAAAGACATGAAACCCAAAAACTTTATTTTATGATTTAGACAGAGGATACAATTTTAACCCCTTAAGGACAAGGCCATTTTTCAATGTCTTTACCTTAAGGACTAGGGCTATTTTTACATTTCTGCAGTGTTTGTGTTTAGCTGCAATTTTCCTCTTACTCATTTACTGTACCCACACATATTATATACTGTTTTTCTCGCCATTAAATGGACTTTCTAAAGATACCCTTATTTTCATAATATCTTATAATTTACTATAAAAAAAATTATAAAATATGAGGAAAAAAATTGAAAAAAAACACACTTTTTCTAAATTTGACCCCCAAAATCTGCTACACATCTAAAACCACCAAAAAACACCCATGCTAAATAGTTTATACATTTTGTCCAGAGTTTAGAAATACCCAATGTTTACATGTTCTTTGCTTTTTTGCAAGTTATAGTGCAATAAATACAAGTAGCACTTTGCTATTTCCAAACCCCTTTTTTTCAAAATTGTCTATACAGGTGGCCCTCGGTTCAATTTGCACCGTTTCAGAATAACAACCTTTTTTTTCAGTCATGTGACTGCTATTGAAAAGCATTGAGAAGCAGTGCATTGATTAAAATAGCCAGTAGGTGGAGCTGTCCGCTTGTGTTGCAGCAAATATATGCAAGCCAAGCACACAAGCAGGCTGAAATTAATTAGTGTAGCTAGCTAGACCTGAGCTATCAAGCAGCTTTCAAAGGAACAATATCTTCCTGTCTATAAATCAGTCCAGATTGGAATGCATAGAGAGAACTGTTTGCAAAAAAATGCAAGTAAAGTCTGTGTTGTGTGATTGTTTTATTAGGTTTATAATGCTGTTTAGCAAATGTTTTTTGTTCATTTAACTTAGTTTAATTATATATTCTGTGTTGTGTGATTATTTTATTAGGTTTATAATGCTGTTTAGCATTTAAAGTCCTCATTGTTACTTATGATAATTTTGAAAGGGGCCTGGAACCTAACTCCTTCACTTCCCATTGACTTACATTATAAACTGGGTTTCAATTTACAATGGTTTTGATTTACAACCATTCCTTCTGGAACCTAACCCCGGCATAAACTGAGGGCTACCTGTAGTTACATTGGAACACGGATATCTGTCTGGAATCCTTGAATATCCCTTGACATGTATATATATTTTTTTAGAAGACAACCTAAAGTATTGATCTAGGCCCATTTTGCTATATTTCATGCCACTATTTCACTGCCAAATGCGATAAAATAAAAAAAGAATTGTTCACTTTTCACAAATGTTTTCCCAAACTTTAGGTTTCTCACTGAAATTATTTACAAACAGCTTGTGCAATTATGGCATAACTGGTTGTAAATGTTTCTCTGGGATTTCCTTTGTTCAGAAATAGCAGACTTATATGGCTTTGGTATTGCTTTATGGTAATAAGGCAGCTAAATGCCACTGCGCACCACACGTGTATTATGCCCAGCAGTGAAGGGGTTAATTAGTGAGCTTGTAGGGTTAATTTTAGCTTTAGTGTAGTGTAGTAGACAACCCAAAGTTTTGATCTAGGCCCATTTTGGTAAATTTCATGCCATCATTTCACCGCCAAATGCAATCAAATAAAAAAAAAACTAACTTTTTCACTCATTTTAGGTTTCTCACTGAAATGATTTACAAACAGCTTGTGCAATTATGGCACACATGGTTGTAAATGCTTCTCTGGGATCCCCTTTGTTCAGAAATAGCAGACATATATGGCTTTATCATTGCTTTTGGTAATTAGAAGGCCGCTAAATGCCACTGCGCACCACACGTGTATTATACCCAGCAGTGAAGGGGTTAATTAGGTAGCTTGTAGGGAGCTTGAAGGGTTAATTTTAGCTTAAGTGTAGAGATCAGCCTCCTACCTGACATATTCCACCCCCAGCTCTTTACCCTCCCCCACCCCACAATTGTCCCGCCATCTTAAGTACTGGCAGAAAGTCTGCCAGTATAAAAAAAAAAGTTTGTGTTTGTTTTTTTAATTTATTTTTTGAAATGTATATATTTTCTGCAGTGTAGGATCCCCCCTTACCACCCAACCTCCCTTAGCCCCCCTTAACAGCTCTCTAACCCTCCCCCCTCTCACTATTTGGTGCCATCTTGGGTACTGGCAGCTGTCTGCCAGTACCCACTTTTCAAAATAATATGCATTTTTGTAATTTTTTGTAATTTTTTTTTCTGTAGTGTAGCTGGCCCCCCCTCCTCCCCCTCCTCCCCCTGATCCCTTTCTTAAACCTTATTTCCCACTTCCACCAACACCTCCCGCTCCCACCAACACCACAACCACATATAGTGTTGCACTGCTGATCGCGGGGACTAATCCAACGGAAGCGATGGGCTGCTGGCTGCTCCCACCCACCAGCGATCGGCACCATCGCTGGTATTGCAGTGATGCCTCAATATCGAGGCATCACGCCAATACCTTGAAAGCGGTTGGAAGCGATCAGGATCGCTTCCAACCGCTTTAAACCCCTAATGTCGTACAGGGTACTTCACTGGTCTTTAAAGACCAGCTTGTGTAAGACGTACCCTGTATGACATGTGTCGTTAAGGGGTTAAACAACTTTCCAATTTACTTCTATTATTTCATTTGCTTCCTTTTCTTTTTTATCTTTTGCTGAAATGTTTATCTAGGTAAGCTCAGGAGCAGCAAATAACCTAGGTTCTAGCTGCTGATTGGTGGCTGCATATATACACTGATTGTCATTGGCTCACCCATTTGTTCAGCTAGAAACCAGTAGTGAATTGCTGTTCTTTCAACAAATGATATCAAGAGAATTAAGCAAAATTGATCATAGAAGTAAATTGGAAAGTTGTTTAAAATGGTATGTTCTACCTAAATCATGAAATCATTTTTTGGGGTTTCATATCCCTTTAAGTAATGAATTCATTAAATAGAATTCCCTTTTCAAATGGGGTGCTCATTTCAAAATTAATGTTTTTTTTTAATTTAAAGATGACTTTTTTTTATAATTGTTTTGTGATTTTTGAAAGTGAAAACGATTAAAGAACTAAATGAAAGAATATTGCAATTAAATAAAACCACATAGACTGAAAGGCAGTTGATTAATCCTAGCTAGTGTAAACTTAGGTGGTATCTCATGTAAAAGGATAGGATATATTATTTTTAGCAATATGAGCACTCAGAGATAAGTACATATAGGGCCAGATTTAAGAAAGTAAAATGGACATCGGCGTACATCTTTGCCCAGTCCACCCGGCAGTGACACGCTGCCTGTATTTACCATTGCACACTGTGCAATACTGCCCCCTGCTCGCACGCAGCCAATCGTGCATGATCAAGGGCTGTCAATCTCCCCAGTCAGAAAGGTCCGGGGACTATTGACTTATCCACATAACAGGTAGAAAAGTGCATTAAGAAAAATGGGCCGATTTATCATAGTGCGAGCGGACATGATCCGCTATAGCGGATCATGTCAGCCGCACATCGATAAATGTCAACAGCGTATATCACTGCACAAGCATTTCTTGTTAAATGCTTGTGCAATGACGCCCCCTGCACATTCGCAGCCAATCGGTCGCTAGCAGGGGGTGTCAATCAACCCGATCTTATCCATTCGGGCAGATTGCTGTCCGTCGCCTCAGAGGTGGCGGACGAGTTAAGGAGCAGCGCTGCCTCTTAACTCCTGTTTCCGGTGAGCCTTAAGGGTCGCGCGGAAACAGGTGCACACGGGACATGATAAATCGGCCCCTCTGTATTATAATATATATATATATTAGTTATCAAGAAATAGGATAAACACAGACTTTATACAACTTTATGCATATTGGCAAAGTAATCCTAGAAAAAGTTCAGATGGTCCTTGGTTGTTTTTATACATTTTTAGTAACACCGATATTATGGGTGGCTATGCATCACATACTAACTGGTCAGTCTATACACTGTGTGCCCACAGAATAAGAAGTTCGGGGAAACCCTAGGGCAGTTATGGCTAACCTTGACATTCCTGATGTTTCAGAACTACATTTCTCATGATGCTTAGGCAATCTGCAGTTTGCTTGAGCATCATGGGAAATGTAATTCTGAAACATCAGAGATGCCAAGGTTATCCTTACCGCCCTAGGGGGATGCACTTCTATCTTGGCATAAAACGAATGTTAACAGCAACAGTAGTCAGACAAAAAATAATACGACAAGCAGTGTATCACTGAATAAAATGTGGGATTCTCCTCTTCTAATATTCTGGGCAACATATTTCATTAAACTCTATCAATGAAAAAAGGAGAAGGGATCCACATAGTGTAATACTATAGGTAAAACATTGTTGTATTCCCAGTAACCAGCTAATATCATTGTTATAATATATGTGCTGCTGTCGCTTTGACACCAATAATTATTGTGCAATTGGTTTTTGTTTTTTTTTACTATAAAACCATATTATTAAAACAAACAAAAAACTTTTTTTTAAATCTTATTAAAAAATTCCTTTTAAAAACTCGAGTTATTAAAGGTCTGTTCACAATCTATAATTTGATCATTACTGGTGTGGTAGCAGCTGCAGATGAGCCCTTTTTGATGTTTATACGTTTACACTCGTTTTCATGGTTTAGCTGTATCATTCTTTCATTATCAGATGTAAAAATTGCCCTATATTTAACATGTGCCAGTCCTGTTTGATCTAAGCATAAAACAAAAGGAAGAAGGCGCTCCAATGGTGCAGTGAAATAAAGTAAAAGTGATTCTTTCCCAGAAAAACCCCTTAACTGTGAGTGGGTACTCACAAAAGGAGCGCACTATGATGCAGTGCTATTCACGCAGGCTGGATTGATCAGAGCCCACCAGCTAGCTCCCACAGGATTCAAAAAGACCTCAAATCTGGAATGCAGGGAAAGAAAACAGGGGAAGGGAGCAGAAAAACTCCAATAGTGCAGATGGTTGCTAAAGTATTCTGGCACCCAAAGATAAAATCCCACTATAAATGGATACTCACATAGGCAACGCACTATAATGCAGTGCAAGTTGTGCAGGCTGGTATATCAGAGTTCACCAGCTAACTCACTCCAGTAAGCAGGATCCACAATCCACCAGAGGAAAAGGTTCCCTCAAAAGAAAAAAGCTCACGAACCAAATAATCTTGAATTAAAATATCCCAAGATTTGAGATATAATTTATTAAAAAATAATGTATTAAAAACATACAAAAGATCCTGAGAGCTCCAAGCAGAAGCTTTAACAATCCGCCGATTGTTACCTTTACACGGCTAGACTAAACACAGAATATATAAAGGTTTCACAGTACTGTAAACTGTGACCCATATTATCAATCTTAGTCGTGTCGATGACGCTGGAGATCCAGTTTGGAAATTAAAGGCCTAAGGCGGCGGCCTATTGATAGGTATTCACCTCCCCCCGGGAAGAGCCGGGTAATCAGTGCTGCTAAGTAAACTAGCTTACTGAACCTCTTCACCACCCACTATTCTCCAGTTACCAAGCTATATGACTACATTTTATATCTGAATAGTTCCTGAACCCCTGAAGTGGGTGAGAGACAGCCTTATTCAGCAGAGCACGCTAAACATGGCAGAAGGGAGAAACATGACACGTCAAGAGGAACTATTTGCGCAACTTGAACTCACCATGCTTAGATTAATAGAGAGAGCACCGTATGATCATCTACTAAAATGCTTAAGTCCTGAAAACAAGACATATCTAACGGACTCACAAGAAAGTCAGGTGAACAAGAAAACCATAACGGATAGTACTACACACAAAATGGAGGATCCGCGTGGCTTGGGGAGTGATCTCCCGGCCACTGTTACGCAGAATGAAGCATACAAAGCAGACCCGCACCCGGTATCACAGGAGCTCTTTTCTCTTTGCTGGCAGAGGATGCCAGAGTCTGCAGAACTGGTCATAATCGCTCTGGGGGAATCCCAAATTACAGAGGCTGAGATGAGGAGCCGAGCACTGGCTAATGCCCGATCTGAGAAGCAGATGAGAAGCAGAGGAAGGGGAAGAATTTGACACTTACAATTCTAGCACAGAAGCTTGAAGGGACCCACCCGAGCGAGCCACAACCAACATTGGCCAAACCCCTCACCTGCAACCACAGCGGAGATGACACCCGCAAAATCAGCGAAGCGCCAATTATGCCACAGATCAACTTTGCGTGTTGCAGATCCTACTTTCAGGGTGGCACTCATATACCGAAAAGAGGAGAGGGGTAGCTCCCAGACACATCTCACTGAAGATAAGCGGCTGGCTCCGACGCTAGAGCCGATATAATAACATCCAGCTAATGTTACTTCACAAGGACTCTGGTAACTTGGCAATGTTTTAGTTTAACATCAAAATGTGTGTTATTGACTGGTTTGAAGCATATATATAAGTTGTGCAAACACACTGTATTTACGTATAACTCCATGTTATGAATCGTTAAACTATCTGTAGTTTCCCCTAAGTTAAGCAAACACTGATTATCTCTCCCTTATTAATTCCCTTATATGTCGATATTATTATAGATGTAATAAGCTCACTTTTGGACAAAGCTTTGTATAGCTCCCTGCTCCTAACGCTTTCCCCCATCTTTATGTAACCCCAACAATGAGCATCAGTGAATCTGTCACAGACCCAAGAGTGGCCCGAATGGTTAGAATATGGGGATCAAAAGTATTATACTGAGATGGTTATATTAAATTTTCCTTACTTTCTTTGCCCATTGCTTCTTCCCTTTCCTCCATGTAGAAATGTATTAAGCTCACTCTTGGGCATAGCATACTATAGTTCTTTCGAATTTACAAGCTTCATACTATGTGTTGCATAAGGGACAGGAAGATTTACTGTTAATAATAATGCTAATTTATTCCACATAAAATATACTCAGTCTACAACAAGCTTCCTCTCTTGCTTATATGTCCCAGTTTTAATTTTTATAGGCCCAATATTATCTGAAAATGTAGATGTACAGCGCTCCCTACTATACCAAAACTGTCATATTTGTATTCTTTGCCTCTCTTGCCTACGTCTCTCTCCCCCGCCTCTATATATCTCTAATATTGATTTTCAGTGTATCTGTTACAGACCCAAGAGCGGTCTATATGGCTCTGTTATATTTGAATTATTTGTTTTCCCTGTACTTTGCCTTCCCCCCCCCCATGTCCATATATTCCCAATACTGTTCATATATAAATATATATATCAATCACAAACCCAAGAGCGGTCTATATATTTAGAAAATTGGGGTCCATTCCCTATCCTAAAAATGTTTGGAAAGCAATAACAAGCTCAACGACCATACTTGCAATAAAAATAAACAAGGACAAGTATGAGACTCTAACATGACTTTTATCTCACTGTTTAATTCAACACTGTGCTCACTACAACAGATCAATAAGAGCAACCTGTTACAACAATGTACATGTCTGTTAATACCTATATGTAAGCTTTTGATTTTCAGTGTTATGTATAACTCATCTTGTCACTAATAAAGCTTGTTTTTAAAAAAAAAAAAAAAAAAAACATACAAAAATCTTTTCTGCTACGCGTTTCAAGGTGCTAATGGCACCCTTTCATCAGTCAGTGATAAGTGAGCTATACAAAATACAAACTATTGTATCACCTTGAAACGCGTAGCAGAAAAGATTTTTGTATGTTTTTTTTTTATTTTATTTTTTTATTTTTTATTGAGAAATTTCAATGTGAACATCTCAAAATACGACATTCCATAGGCAAGTTACACATAGAATAACACATATGAGTCAGTACATATTATTTTAGGCATATCAGAATTATAAAATTACAGCTTCAATTACAGTCTAACCAAACATAGAAAAGAAAAACACATTGAATTATATAATGCAGATGAGTATTATATCTGGTTAACACTCAAAGCCTTTAACATCCTCGTTTTTATTTATATTTATAGTAGGGATAGGAATGTCTTTAACCACTATATTATAACCAATATAAAAGAAGTAACAGGGAAATTTCTGTGGAATCTACGTTCCATTGTTTATCTAGTAAACAAAAACTAAGGGAGAGCGGAGCCAAAATAATATAAATTATAATCATATGACGATAGGGGTATGAAATCCTATTTGTGGTTCTTAGCGATATGCTGTCCAAACGTATTCTATATCTCAGCTCTATAACTAGGGGGAACACATATAAAACAATAGAACTAACTAAAGCTGCTGCATCTCCATGCTGTGGACATAAAAAGCAAGTATCTGGGCATAGTCTAATTATATTATGAAGTAGGATTGTTAAGATATATATCAAATAAAATCCAGCCAATCCATAGATATATTATCTGTCTCACTTTATCTTGGGGGGTAAAAGGAGCCTAATTTGTGAACAAGGTGTCAGTTCATGTGCTACCCCCAATATATCAAAAGTATACATGCAGATGGGTTAACCTGGCGCCTATAGTAACCCTATGGATAGCTTTATACTTACTCCTGTTAAATATACAATAGATCAGCTTGGAGAGGTAAGTACCTACCTATGCTATTCCCATCATCACACAAATACCCACTGCCTTCAAGAGAATCTCTGATAAACCAGTAGTTTATAATCTAGCAAAGCACATTAAACATTAACTATATATAGTATAATCTGTCATACCACATATCACTAAGTACATAGAAACAGTTGTCATCGAAAAAGGTATTAGAAGTGAAATATTTTATAGTTTGAACATTACAAACCGAATGTGAGTGGAACTATATCTGCAGATAGAATAGGGAAGTTCTTAACATATTTTGTACAATAATGCAACCTGTATTACATGAGCATAAACAGCTATTAGTACAATCACACACCCAAATGCAGCCTGATTCATTGTGCACAACAAACAAGCAGTAGAGAAATACATTCCCAAATATAATATAAGCTGCTTCCTCTATTTCAAATATCTTAAGTACATGGGGCAACACCACTCAAGTCCTCTCTCTATACACAGACATCTGACTGGCTTGTAAACCCAATCTTATGTTATGAACAATATATCTAAAGGGTATTGGATTTGGGTTAATTTGTCTAGAAGTGAGGATGGCTCCAATCTAAGTTGTATATAGATGCATATCAGCCCATTGCATACAGCTGATTTAAGTATTTAAATGGTGCAAATAAAGCAGCTCGTCATGATAATATAAACCTAAAAGTAAGAAAACATCAAGTTTAAATAATGTAAACAGCCCTAACATTTTTTTCATTATTGGTGGACAGTACTGGGATTAGACAGTATCACAATAAATACAGAATATCCTGGTCAGATAGAAATAATATACAGTATGTCTTATAACTAAGTACAGAAATAATGACATAATGTGACTAACAGTGCAACTATCCCTCAAAGAGAGGTACAAGGAATGTAGTATTAAAGTCCATGGATATTATTAAAGCCTTAAGCAAAAACTAGGGGTGACTGTATACTAACAGCATATATGAAGATCAAAGGTCCCCATATAAAAGTCTCAAGTAAATCAAGACATATTCTCGGGGGGAAAAAACAACAACAAAAAAACGTCATGCTAAATTGAAACACATGAGTCTTGCAAATATAGATCTGGCCCACTTGCAGAGACTTGATAAGCAGTCATGTTAACGTTTTTTTATCCTATGCCAAGTCTGCTCCGTATGGTTACCTCAGTCAGTGATCTTGCTTCACTTAACATAGATACCCTGTGCCAGTATGTCCCTGAAATGAAACAATCTCTCTCAAGCCCAGGTAGCTTTTGTCTCCAAGCTTTTCCAACAGATTTATTCCAGACTACCAAGAGCCCAGCTCCGCAACTTGTCACAGAAGCATACCGGCTATTGCCCTGCTGTAAATCCCTATATGAGGCGACCAGGGTTTTTGTAGACAGCTCCGGTCTTAAACTTAGCACATTCAGATTACCCAATGCCTCTTCCCAAACGGTGCTTCTGCTATATCGATCTCCAACGGGTCCTCCCAAAAGTAGCACTGTAGATTTAAAGTCTGCTCCTGGGGTTCGGCCGCATACCCCAAGGAGCATTCAAGCGGGAGGAAATGAGAGGTCTCTAAGCAGTGAAGGGTTGGTGTCAAATCTGTCATGCCCTCCAGTATATATGGATAATGATCAGAAAATACTTCAGGGCTTAGAGTGCTTGGAGGCTGGTCACCTTTCAGGGCCTCCAGCGCCATAATATGTTCTAAGCTGGTGCATTTCAAAGCATAATCAATCTCCTTTAGCAACGTTTTCTCAAAGTCTTCCAGGAGGGTATATAGTATTGTAGGGATCTCATCCATTGGCAAACTAAGCTTAGCAACTTCCGTAAGAATAGGTGAGGGGATCAGCCACTTAGGGTCTAAAGTTAGCTAGGTTATACCAGAAGAAATGCCGTGGATGCATTAATGGCGTAGTAAATATATCTCCTCGTGGCTACCGTGGATAGAGTAAGTGAGGAGCGAAATTACAGCAAGAGCTCATGAACTTAGTAAATAAATCCCTGGACCTAAGTAGTCTCAGTGAATAGCTTTTTTTTTTTTTCCTCCCAGAAATATATAATTATATATTATTAAACTAGAAATATTGGAGGAGCTCCTGCAACTCACGTCCTGCCGATCCAGAGGTTGGCTCCGCCCCCGATTTTTGTATGTTTTTAATACATTATTTGTTAATAAATTTTATCTCAAATCTTGGGATATTTTAATTCAAGATTATTTGGTTTGTGAGCTTTTTTCTTTTGAGGGAATCTTTTCCTCTGGTGGATTGTGGATCCTGCTTACTGGAGTGAGTTAGCTGGTGAACTCTGATATACCAGCCTGCACAACTTGCACTGCATTATAGTGCGCTGCCTATGTGAGTATCCATTTATAGTGGGATTTTATCTTTGGGTGCCAGAATACTTTAGTGACCATCTGCACTATTGGAGTTTTTCTGCTCCCTCCCGTTTTCTTTCCCTGCATTCCAGATTTGAGGTCTCTTTGAATCCTATGGGAGCTAGCTAGTGGGCTCTGATCAATCCAGCCTGCGTGAATAGCACTGCATCATAATGCTCTCCTTTTGTGAGTACCCACTTACAGTTAAGGGGTTTTTCTGGGAAAGAATCGCTTTTATTTTATTTCACTGCACCATTGGAGCGCCTTCTTCCTTTTGTTTTATGCTTAGATCGTCCATCTGTTTTTAAGAAGAGCTGACCCTGGTGATCGTCTACCTTCAGCGACAGCCTGCGGAGGGCGCCTTTGTTCTTGGATACCATCCTTTGGATAGCTTCAATTTGGTGACTTTTGCAGTCCTGTTTGGTTAATCACAATCAAAATTCTCGATACTTAAAGGGGACAGTCTTGTCAAAAATAAACTTTCATGATTCATATAAGGCATGCAATTTTAAACAACATTCAAATTTTCCATTTATCATCAAATTTACTTTGTTGTCTTGGTATTCTTTTTTGAAAGCTAAACTTAGGTAGACTCATATGCTTATTCCTAAGCACTTGAAGGCTGCCTCTTATCTCAGTGCATTTTGACAGTTTTTCACAGATAGCGCTAGTTCATGTGTGTCACATTAGATTAAATTGTGCTCATTCCGTGGAGTAATTTATGAGTCAGCACTGATTGGCTAAAATGCAAGTCTTTCAAAAGAACTGCAGAGGATTTGATACAAGGTAATCACAGAGGTAAAAAGTGTATTAATATATCTGTGTTAGTTATGCAAAACTGGGGAATAGGTAATAAAGAGATGATCTATCTATCTTTTTAAACAATAAAAATTCTGGAGTAGACTGTCCCCTTAATGCCACATATGTAAGGCCAGTATTCACATATCAAATTCCACAGCTGAAAAAACTTGATAAACCAAGACAAGACTTTTTACTTATTACTGCGTATCCCCAAAAATCTGTAAATGTAACACTGGTTTTAAACGTACTGAAATTGCATTAGGAAGCAACATCAGCAAACAAATGCAAACACCACATGCTCAATCATTTAAAGCTAGAAACGAATAAAAAGCACTTTTCAATAATTAAAGTTAGCAAAATTAATCAGTTTTGTGTCTTTTCAGGAAGTAAAAAATGCAAGCTTTGGATCAAGATTCAGAAATCATTATCTGCCATAAACAAGCTCAAGATTATAATAAACCGCATAAATTAATCAAAGGGACACTTAACCCAATTTTTTTATTTTGTGATTCAGATAGAGCATGACATTTTAAGCAACTTTCTAATTTACTCTTAAATTGTCTTCATTCTTTTGGTATCTTTATTTGAAATGCAAGAATGTAAGTTTAGATGCCGGCCCATTTTTGGTGAACAACCTGGGTTGTTCTTGCTGATTGGTGGATAAATTCATCCACCAATAAAAAAAAGTGCTGCCCAGAGTCTCAACCAAAAAAAAAGCTTTGATGCCTTCTTTTTCAAATAAAGATAGCAAGAGAACAAAGAAAATTTGATAATAGGAGTAAATTAGAAAGTTGCTTAAAATTGCATGCTCCATCTGAATCACTAAAGAAAAAATTTGGGTTCAGTGTCCCTTTAATTTAATTCTAAATTCAGTCCACTAGGTGTCAGTGTATCCAGCTCAAAAATTAATTTGCTTTCCAATTTCAAAAGCTCTGTATGCACAGGAAACTCAGATATTCTCTTTCATGATTCAAACAGAGCGTGTCATTTTACACAACTCTCCAATTTCTTTCTAGCATCACATTTTCTTTGTTTTCTTGATATCCTTTGTTAAAAAACAGGAAGCGTGCACGTGTCTACAGCACTATAAGGCAGCAGTTTTGTAAGAATGATATACATTTACAAGAACACTATTTCCTGCCATGTAGTTCCAGATATGCGCACACTACCTTCCTAGCTACAGTATCTCTCCAATAAAGAATACCATGAGAATGAAACAAATTTGATAATAGAAGTCATTTGGAAATATTTAAAAAATTGTATGTTCTGTCTGAATAACAAAAGAAAAACCTTGTGTTTCATGTGTCTTTAATCACTCTCCATTTATTTAGTAAATTGGCTATTCACGTACATTTAAAACATTTTGAATTACGACAATAACAATCTAAAAAATGCTCTGGAACTGGTAAATATTTATTTATTTCTTCCTCCACATTTTCTATAGAAATGATGAGCTCGCTTATGTGTTCTCTTACAATTCTTTTCAATTCACCACTATATTGTTTCATATTCTATTAAAGAGATACTAAACCCAATTTTTTCTTTTCTCATTCAGAAAGGTCATTTTAAGCAACTTTCTAATTGACTCCTATTATCATTTTTTCTTCATTCTCTTGGTTTCTTTATTTGAAAAAGCAGGAATGAAAGCTTAGGAACTGGCCCATTTTTGGTTCAGCACCCCGGATAACGCTTGCTTATTGGCTGCAACATTTAGTCACCAATCAGCAAGTGCTGATCCTAAAATACTAAGTTTTACACTCTTGCTTTTCAAATAAAGATACCCAGAAAACAAAGAAATATTGATAATAGGAGTAAATAAGAAAGTTGATCAAAATGGCATGGTCTATACGAATCATGAAAGAAAAACAATGGGTTTAATGTCCCTTTAAGTATATAATAGTATTTATTAAGTATAGATTTTGTATCACATACTCTTTTTCCTGTTTTATTTGCCCAAAATGTGGTACGTTTGTTAAAATGCCCAACATGCCTTACACATCAAGCAAGAAAACAAGACCAACAACATTATCAAACAGATCTGTACCCTTAGTTTGTGTTAGATATCTTTCACTGTCATGGTTATCTTCTAATCTTAAATAATCTCTCTCTCTTTCAAACCAATTTAAATTGATCTACAAGGTCCTTAGTTTTTTTCTTTTTTTTTCATCTGTTGCTCTGATTTCCCTTTTTCTTTATATTCCTTATCTTCCTTAACATTTTTTTAATCTAATTCTTTAATTGTATTTCCAAATTTAATAAGGATCACTCTATACTCTTTTATTAATGCCATTAGATTTAAAGGGGCAGTCAAGTAAAAATTAATGTTCATGATTCAGATAGAGCACACAATTGTAACTGATTAAGCGTTTGTGATGTTGCTTCCAGATATTATCCAGTATGGTGGGGTAGTGTCAGTTTGGACTTTTTGGAGTCCACTGTAATAATCTGAAAAATATCTTCGCAAGCGATGACTTTTTACTTTGAACTCATAATACGAGCACAAACCGAGGCACGCAAAAAGTTTACTTCTAGCGCAGTTAACACTCAAGCAGGAGTGTTAAACAGCGCACCATTCGTAATCTGGCACTTTATGGGGACAATAAATGTTGAGTTTTTTAAGAAATTATTGTTAATTACTATGGCAAATTCAGAAATTTTGTAGTTTTTGAGATTTTTAAAATAAACATCTGTACATTTTTCAAAATGTTGTAATGTTAACTTATGGGAAATAATTATCCACAACAAAACAGCTGAACAGAAGGCAAAGAAATTTGACAGAGGCAAAATTAAA